>NC_073695.1:44152056-44452056 GCF_029784165.1 Wyeomyia smithii | reverse complement strand
CCAGGCTCAATCATCAGTTCTAATATCAAATACAATCAAGGTTTCAATTATTTACAATCTCACTCCCGATCTCAATCTTAAACCTAATTCCATTGCCGATCCTGATTCATTTCACTCCCAATCTCAGTCTCAGTCCCATACCCAATCTCAATTCAAATTCCGATTTTTATTTAAATCCTTTTCTAAACCACAGTTCAATTCCAGTTTTATGCTGACTTCCAATTCCAAACTACTATCTATTCCCAATTTCAATCTCAATCCCAAAGTCAGCCTTTAATATAATACTAGCTTGAACTACAATGCCAAACCGAATCCCAGTGGCAATCCCAATCCTAGCCCATAACTCACTCCGAATTCCAATACCAATATAATTTTCAATTCCAAAGCGATTTTTAATCCTAATCTTAATCTTTGTCTCAATTCTCTTTGCACAGTGGTTGGAACAAGCAATTTGACTAGCTTAAACCATTTGTGCTTGAACTGTCGATGCAATAATAGTCTTTAGTTAAATTGTTCACAATAATAAAATATAACGAAAATATTGATAGAAAATTGTTTTATTCATGGAGTATCAAAAATATCCAAAAACAAAAATTTGAAATAGTGAAGATACATGAATAGTATCTTAAAAAAAGTTGTAGAACTTTTCTAAAAATGAAACTTTACAGAAGAAATCAGGTTTCTATGTCGTCTATTTATTGAAGTAAAAACCATTTTCCATAGTTTTTCTAAAATAGCTTCTTAATTATCTTTTTTTTTTTCAAGAGCATAATGTTCATGACAAATATTAGCTACGCTAATTTCTGAACGATGATTTGTGATGCACGAAGGTAGTTCAAATGCTTATTTCAATTCGATTCTTAGTCCTTATTCCATTCTCGATTCCAATCTAACTCTAATCCACTTCAATTTTAAAATCGCAATTCTAATATCAATTCCAACCCCATCTCTAATGCCAATTAAAATATTTGTCTCAATTTAAATTTCAATCCACATCTAAATCGCAATGCCTTGGTTTAGCTAAAATGCATACCAAATCTAAAGTCCAAACTTCAAATCAGTGCAAATCCCAATTTTAATCGCAACTCCATTTTCAATATCTTTAGCCCAATCCAATCCAGATGCCAATCCAAAACCTTCAATTCTAATCGCCAATGCAATCCTGGTTCCATTCCCGATCTCAATCAATTTTAATTCCAATCTCTTTCCTGAAATTGAGATTGTAATTTTAATCTGATTGCAAATCCCAATTCCGATCTTAATTCAATTCTCAATCTCAATTGCAATCTTATTCCTAAACCCAATTTCAATCTCTACCCAAATGCCCTTTCTCAAATCGAATCCTAAGCCCATTTTCAATTCAAAATTTAATTCCCTATTGTATTTGAATTCACTCTCAATCTTTATTCCCGCTTCCAAAGGCAATTACTTTTCAAACTAATTCTATTGTTTTTGACTCGCGACTCAACATTCATATTTTGCAAAGCAGACAGTGTTTCAGTTCCAATTCTAATCCCAAAGCCAACTCCAAGTTCAGTACGAATTCCAATTCTAATCCCAATCTTAATCTCTATCCCAATCCTCAAGCTAATTCCAACTAGAACTCCAATTCCTATGTCATTTCCAATCCCTACCTCAATCCCAATTCTTTGTCTCATTCCCAGTCCCAATCCAAGTTCAATCCCATACCTAATTACATTCTCTATCTCATTCCAAATTCGAATCCCATTCTCAATCCTTATGCAAATCTCTATTTCAATCCATTCCATTTCATTTACAGTTTCAATTACCTACAATCATACTATGATCACGAAGGAGGAGCTACGTGGCCGCAGAATTACAGAGTACGCTTTGCCAAGCGGATGGTCGTGGGTTCGAATCTTAGTAGAATCAGGCCAATTGATATTAGGCTCTCCCACTATTTACCCTTCTTTTAAGCTTAATTATACAATACCTTTACGTCACTTCTTTTCAACAAAAAATAAGTCCCTCTTATCAATCAAACTGGCCAGACCAGAAGGACGCACAACGAAACTTGGGAATTATAATTGGCGATATTTAGCAGGATGAAGGAGGGTCGGTATAGTAGAGTAGATAGTGTGTAGAAGGAGAGCTAAAATCACATTACAACAAGTATGGATAAAAATAATAATAATAATATTAATAATAATAATAATAATAATAATAATAATAATAATAATAATAATAATAATAATAATAATAATAATAATAATAATATTAATAATAATAATAATAATAATAATAATAATAATAATAATAATAATAATAATAATAATAATTATAATAATAATAATAATAATAATAATAATAATAATAATAATAATAATAATAATAATAATAATAATAATAATAATAATAATAATAATTACTCGGTACCGTTTGAGAAGGTGGGGACTCGACGGGGCTTAGCTGCTAGCTGCCGAGCGGGTCGTAGGTTGCGGATAACGATACGGCCATTAAATATAATGGTTAGTTATGAATACTTGAATAAGCAATCCCGGACAAACAGCGAGGATGGTCTATGGATGTGGCGGGGCCTAACAATGGGCTTTGTTGAGCTCCCTAGAAATACCACAATATCCGAAAACCAGTCCTGACAAGCGAGCTGGTACCGCTATAAGTACCTAAGCCCAAATCCCTACCAATCGGTTAGGCTTCCGATTAAAAAAGTGAACCCAGAATGGAGACACGACATAGAAGAAATAGGCCAATGCGATCGCCCGAGGAGGAAGCCCTTACTGGAGCTGGTCCTGGAACAGGGGACAGAGCGAGCGGCCAGCGGCTGGAGGAGAACGAGGTGCAAGAGCGGCTCTCCAGTCAACGGGCACAGCCCGTAAACTACACGCAAAACAGTCAAAGCAGCAGCAGACACCACCAAGGCACTGCTGCACCTGCTGATGATGCTGCGACCGACCGTCGTCAGTCGTTCACGTTGGCAGGCCGCCAACGGCAACGGATCATGTGGACTAGGGAGATGAACATGTATGTGATTCGTTGCTACCACGTTTGCACGAAGTTGGAGACGGATATGTCTGGCAGGCCAAGAATGCTAGACATGTTCATTGAGCAGTACCCTCGGTTTGCCAACCAGCTTGACCGGAAGCCAACAGCGAGCAATACTATCCAACAATATGCTCACTGTGACGGAGCTGGACACCATCAGGCTGGAAGTGCAGAGGGAGTTAAGGGAAGGGAATGGATCGAGCGATACGTCGAGCAAGAGTTCTGCAGGGCATGTTGCATCGGTTGCGAGTGAGGAGCCGGAACACAATGCATCGATAAACACGGCAGTGGAGGAGCTACGCGCTTCGGAACAAACAATGGACCAACAACGACAACAACTACGAGACGAACTAGCTTTCCAGATGGACACAGCGGTTACACAGTTTCGGGGAACAGACCCCACTTCCCGACACAGAATACCAAAACTACAGCATTCCTACCGGCTGACGAATGCAGTAAGAACCTTCAATGAGGATATTTTGCCATAGTATTCGGAAGCCACTGAGAACCTTGAGGAGCTGCAGTTTATAGTGTATTGCACAGCTGTAGCCGTCGTGAGAACCCTGGGACTACGGACCTATCCCCAAGGTAACGGTGAAGGTCGTCCCTGTCCCAGTGCACAGAAGCCCGCATGGATGCGACGACTGGAATTCAGGATTGCAACTTTGCGGGTAAAAATCGGTCGGTTGACACAGTACGCGAGGGGAAACCGATCAAGAAGGCTGGTTCGTCAAATAGCGGAAATCGTAAAGCCCGCAGAGCTCCGAGATCTCAGTGAACTCAAAATCACGGAGATTCTTGACACCCATGTACAACGGTTGAGTGCTCTTGCAAAACGGATGCGGCGTTATGGTGAATGTTCGAGACGGAAGAAAGAAAATCGGATGTTCAGCACGAACGAGAGAGAGTTTTATAACCACATCAGGAACGACAAACCCGATTACAGCGAGGGGCTTCCGGAGATTGGCGAAGTTACACAGTTCTGGGCCAATTTATGGGAGAACCCCGCTCAACACAATGACAGCGGGATGTGCTTGGTAGGAGAGGAAAAACATTGTGATGGAATTGAACGCATGGCTGCTGCAGTAGTAACCACCCAGGATATCCGGGAGGCTACGCGGTATTCCAGGAATTGGGCCGCACCCGGACTAGATTTTGTGCACAACTTCTGGTATAAAAAACTGTCAGCAGCCCACGGACGACTAGCGGAATGCTTCAACATGGTGCTAAGAGACCCCCAGGAGTTACCAGAATCCATCACGAAAGGGGTAACCTACCTCCTACCGAAGGATCGTAACACGGCTAATCCAGCTAAGTACAGACCAATAACATGTCTCTCAAGTCTGTATAAAGCAGCGTTGCTAAACGAGCGAGAAGCAAAACATATCCACTCCTTTCTGCTCGAGACTGAGATGTGTGCTACGCTTCTCCAGTCGTTCGCACACACACTTTCGAGAAACTCTTTATTATCCATGCATTTGCCAGAGCAGCAGCCAGCATACAGCCGCTCGCGAATTCTCTTTTGCTTTTTTACTCACGCCAAATACGCGAGTACTCGAATAAGAGTACTTGACTAGGAGTGCTTGAAAAAATGTGCCCGAAAACGAAAATGCTTCGTTCACCGACTCACGCATGCGGCTTGTCCATCGCTAAACTGATGCCAAGCAGTTTTGCATCGTGCACCGACGAGCGAAAGTGGGGTGATAAATCTATATAGAATCGCATGCTTGAACGTGTATGATATTCGACCACCTACTCGCAGTGATGCCACAATTTCAACTGTATTTCGAATCTCAGAAAATCACCTTGGTGGTATTTCAATCTGTATAAATATCTGCATATGTACTGGACATATCCCTTAAAATAAAAAACACAATTATGCACACGTTTATGCGTAACATATAAATATAATGAAACCTCCAATACGCTCAATAGCATTTGAGTTCTTTTTCGATTTTCAACTATATCGAAAAGTTTGTTTCGCGATCCACGAAAATCAAAAAAAAAATCTGTATAGTTCTGTACTATTTCCAGAAAATCTGTAATCTGTATATACAGATATCTGTATAAAAAATACGCAAAAATCTGTATAAGTACTGAAAAATCTGTATATGTGGCATCCCTGCCTACCCATCGAAATATTTTTTTCGCCACTCCGCTTTGTCGTACCTTGTCACTCCGTATCGTCATAATGCGTCTTGACGGTTGTGCTCGCGAGAAAGGGAGGTACACGCGAGTGGGAAAGTACGCGAGCGAGAGTGCGTGTCGGCCTATGAGAAAACTCGCAAGCATCAACGCTCGGTAGTGTGAAATGAAAAAAGGAAAAGAGAATGAGAAACAGTACGTCAGGAGTATCTCTAGTGTGAGATTTCGGTAGCGGCGAGAACGCCACTTGGAGTATCGCATGCTTTTTGCGAGCGAGTTTAACAACGCTGGTATAAAGTGCTCTCGTCGGTAATCACTCGAAAAGTGCAGGACCATTGCGAGGTGAACAGAGTGATGACTGAGGAACAGAAAGGCTGCCGCAAAAACACGCAAGGCTGCAAAGATCAGGTCATCATTGATGCGGTTATTGTTGGCCAGGCAAGCCGAAGCAAACGAAACCTTGGTATGGCGTACATCGACTATAAGAAGGCATACGACTCGGTACCTCACTCGTACCTCATAAGGGTACTGAAGTTGTATAAAATAGACGATGGCGTCATCAGGTTGATGCAGCACGCAATGGGAATGTGGAGCACGTCTCTCCACGTTACCGACGGAGCAACAGTGTTACGGTCTAGAACTCTCAGCATAAGGAGGGGAATTTTCCAAGGCGATACCTTCAGTCCGCTATGGTTTTGCCTCGCGATGAACCCCTTAGCAGAGCACTCAACCGATGCAGCTATGGCTATCAATTGAAAAGTGGGACTATAAGTACAAAAGTAACCCACACCTTCTACATGGATGATTTGAAGTTGTTTGCGGAATCAAAGGAGAAGCTACGCCATCTGTTACAGGTGGTGACAACGTTCAGTAACGATATCCGGATGGAGTTTGGTGTCGACAAATGCCAACTTGTCAACCTTCATCGAGCCAATTTAGTGGACGCCGACAGTTTCCGCATCAACGAGCGAGATGAAATTCGAAGTATGGCTGAAGGTGAATCGTACAAATACTTGGGTTTCCTGCAACTGAAAGGTATGCACCACACCGCGATCAAGAAAGAGCTGCAGGAGAGTTCTTGTATCGTGTCAGCCGGATTTTGAAGTCCTTCCTCTCAGCCGGCAACAAAACGAAAGCAATCAACACGTTTGCCGTGCCATTGTTGACATATAGCTTCGGGGTGGTCAAATGGACCATAACGGATTTGGAGGCGATAGAACGCGCGTTGCGAGTGTCGCTCACCAAATTCCGTATGCACCACCCAAAATCAGCGACCGAAAGAGTTACCTTGCCACGTATTGAAGGAGGAAGGGGTGTCACCGATATACAAGCGCTCTGCGCTTTTCAGATACAGCAGTTGCGGAGGTACTTCGTAGAAAGCCAGAATCGTCACGAAATCTACCGCACTGTTTGTGGAGCAGACCACGGGTTCAGCGCCCTGCATCTGGCGCAAGAGGACTACCAGCTGAACTGCGATGTAAAAACTACGGACGAGAAGATCGCAGCGTGGAAGCTGAAAGAGCTGCATGGGACGCACCCCCATTAGTTAGCTCAAACACATATTGATAAGGTGGCATCAAATGCGTGGCTGGTGCGAGGTGATCTCTTTATGGAGACAGAAGGTTTTATGATAGCCATCCAGGACCGGGTCATTGCGACGAAGAACTACCGTAGGTACATATTGCACGAAGAGGTGGAAGATCGATGCAGAAAGTGCAATACGGTAGGGGAAACGATCGAACATGTCGTCGCAGGTTGTCAGGTGTTAGCAGAGGCAGCCTATCTCGGTCGACATAATGCGGTCGCCAAAATTGTGCACCAACAACTTGCACTTAGCACAATTTGGTGAACCAGTATGTGCCCCACTACAAGTACCTGCCGAGCCCGGTTCTGGAGAATAGCTGCGTAAAATTGTACTGGGATCGCGAGATCACTACGGACGTCCTGATACGTGCCAACCGTCCCAACATTGTGGTCTACGACAAAAGGATGAAGCGGGTAACCATCATCGACATCGCTGTACCGTTAGATCGTAGTGTCCAATCAACATTCTCGACCAAGATTACGAAATACCACGATTTGGCTGAGGAGTTGAGGCAGATGTGGCACCTTGAGGGTGTACGTATAGTCCCGGTAGTAATCTCTGCTACTGGACTGGTTCCCTATGCCCTTATAAATTCCCTGGAAGAGCTGGAGCTGAGAAATGAACTACACAGCATACAGAAAGCAGTGGTTCTTGGGACCTGCAACACGGTACGAAGGTTTCTGAGCCACCACAACACATCCAACTAAAGCAGACGGTATTAGGATTAGGATCAAACTTGACGAATCCACCGAGCCTAACCCCTTTGGCATTCAAGATAGCCCGGGGTAGGTGAAATGTTCCAGCAATATGCTGAGAAGTGCGAAATTCGGATAATAATAATTATAATAAATAATAAATAATAATAATAATACGACGTTTGAAACTTGCATGCAAAAGTGTGTTAAAACCTAAATTAATCCACCTATCGGTCAGACCCAGCCTTTCTCATTCAAAACTATTATTTGTAAAAATAGATTTACATGGACGCTTCAATCCAATAAAATTATATATATTCACTCTTTGGGTTCTAAAATATTGATATTGTAATTGAAGTATAAAATATGAAATTTGACGTAGTGTTAGTGCTTAAGAAATAGCGAAATAAAAGAAATGACTTTTAATTTCGAACTATTTCATCACGAGCGATACCGGGAACGTTCGAATAGTACGAACCCCATTTAAATTATGTTGAGGCCACGTATATTGATCAAAGCAGGTATAGTTTTAAATAGTCTTTGTGTTACGGCATTAGATTTAAGTTACAAGATAAGTTAGTATAAACGTACAAAATTTAAACGCATTACCCTATGTGAATACCAAAATCTTCCTATCACAAAAACGACTAGTCTAAGCTAGGCTGAACAGGAAACATTCCTCGTTATCGCTCTCGTTACCAGTCTCTTTAACGAGATCAATAGATCTCTCCTTGCGCTACGTTTAGCAGCTATGGAGTAGAAGGAAGTCATAGGAGTAGGGTATAGAGTCGGTCGCAATTAAACGCTCAAAGATAAAATACATACCTTTTGCAACTACGAAATCTCGCCTTTCGTGTATCGTGGTCAGTCATACCGAACAATAAATTGAATTTCGGAAAGACCAACTCGTGGTCTATTTGAACATTGTTCTCAAATAACGGACCCTCGGACGAATCAGCACAAATTCCGGAACATAAATTTGGTGCCGAAACCCGGGAATTATTCGTTTGCTGATTCATCGCTGGTGTAAAACTTTGGAGGTTAGCGGCTGGTCAACTCGGCCAATCATCACTACAGGAGTGAATTGGAATAGACTCAACAAGGCTCTTGACGCCTATTTCGGATCAGTCGCAGGAACCAATTACTTCGCCACACGCGGAACGCATTGGATAATTTTGGAGGATTTTGGACGTGAAACCGAGCGTAGTAGGACACGTGGTAACAGGTTAGCCAAGTGAGCACAGGTAAACTCCCAACTACAATTCAGGTGAGTGCCTATATTTATATCACTGAATAAAAAAGAGTGAATGTTGGTTAAAGTACCAGCCGGCGGAGTTAAAACTCGTAAAGGTTGCCGTACTATGAAAGGGGATACAAAGAAGGTTAAGCGGCTTTTGGTGCGCCGCAATAACATCATTGGTTCGGCTAAATTGATTAAGGAGTATGGCGCTAATTTCGTGTTCGAGCGAGACTTTCCGCAAATCAAATTTCGCATTGAAAAGCTTGATTCACTTTGGGACGAATCTAATGAAATCCAAGCTGAAATCGAATGTGAACACGAGATCAGTGACGAGCTCGCTGATGAGCGTGTTGAGTTTGAAACAATATATTTCGAGTTAGAAGGATCCCTGTCGAATAAGTTAGCAGCAGTTACAGATGTATCCTCCCCCCTACCAACCTCGCCTACTGCTCCACCTACTCAAACGTTCGGTGTCCGATTGCCTGAGATCAAAATCCCAGAATTCAAGGGCGACTTTGATGAATGGATGAATTTCCATGACTTGTTCAATACTCTTATACACAGTAACACTCAGTTGTCGCCAATGCAAAAATTTCAATACTTGAAGGCTGTTTTGAAGGGAGATGCTCTTCGTTTGGTACAGTCACTGGCTGTGAGCTCAGCCAATTATATGATTGCATGGGATTTGCTCAGAAAACGATTCGATAACAAACATTATCTGATCAAACAACATCTATCTGCACTTCTCTCCTCTCCATCTCTCAAAAGAGAGTCTTCGTCTGCGCTTTCGGATTTGGCGGACACGTTCGAAAAACATCTCAGCATGTTAAAGAAATTAGAAGACCCACAGGATCATTGGAACTCCTTTTTAGTTGAGCTATTGAGCAGTCGGCTCGATGCTGTGTCGCAAAAGGAGTGGGAAAATCATTTGGATGATGATTCTCGACCAACCTATAATGATTTGATCAAATTTATACACAAACGCTCTCGAATTCTCCAATCACTGATGCTCTCCCAGTCGTCAAATGCAAGCGGCAAGCCAGAACCAAAGTATCATCGAATAAATGTATCATCTCATCCTGTCATAGCAAATGAAGATGCTAAAGCGTGTGCAGCTTGCCACAGAGGCACACACGCTCTCAGTGGCTGTGAGAGTTTCGTCAAGCTCTCGCCAAAATTACGTTTCAACTTGGTGAAGAGGCACGGGTTCTGCTTGAACTGCTTAAAACCTACACATTTATTGAAAGATTGTACCTCTGCTGGATCATGTCGAATATGTAACAAACATCATAATACCATGTTGCATTTAAATACGTCTGCCGCGCTGACTGTTCAAGTAGCTGATAGTACAACTAGCACTAATACCCTTGCTCAAACTCGATCATCCTCACAATCGGCTGCGGTCGTCGAGTCGTCGTTGTCGGTAGATCCGTGCATTGTCGATCAAGCGCACGGCATCCCTCGGTTAATGGGACGCGATCGCTCGTCGTCGGGGGGCCAAAATAAATCGATTTCGTTCATTCCGTCGTCGCCGGGACCGTCAGGCTCGGCTCATGGTTCTTCACACACTACTAGCTATCCAGTCATGACTATGAAAAAGACTAACACAACTGTCTTTATGTTGACAGTCTATGTCAAGGTTCGTGATATCAATGGAACCTATATTCTCGCTCGTGCTCTACTAGACTCTGCATCTGAGCGCAATTTCGTAACCGAAAATCTCGCACAAAGGCTACGATTAAAGCGCACAGTATCGGAAATTGATGTATATGGAATTGGAAATAGTATTCAACGTGTAACCCAGTCGGTTACGATCAATCTTGCCTCAAGAGTGAACCAATTCAACGCAAATATCGAATTTTTAATCCTTCCCAGTCTGACGAGAATTCTGCCGTCTGTTGATGTGGATGTTTCTAAGTGGGAAATCCCGAAGGACCTGCCTGTGGCTGATCCAACCTTCCATCTCGCTCACGGTATAGACATGATAATTGGTATCCAGTGGTTTTTCTCGTTATTGGAAAACGATCAAATTAGTCTTGGGCCACAACTACCTATTCTACACAAAACAGTGTTTGGCTACGCTGTTGCTGGTGATCACACACAGCGTAATCCGACTAGAACGGCAGTCTGCAATGCTGCAATGACGGTCGACAAATTAACGGCAGCCGTGCAAAGGTTTTGGGAAGTAGAAAGTTTTGACGGAGGAAAATCATTTTCACTGGATGAGCAATACTGTGAGAACCATTTTCGCAAGACTCAGTCAAAAGCACCTGACGGTCGATATGTCGTTCGATTGCCGATTCATGAGGAATTGTTATCGACTATGGGTGAATCGTTACCGATCGCTGAAAGAAGATTTCATTCACTCGAGAGAAAGCTATCGGCTAGCACTCAGCTTCATTCAGATTACCACCAATTCATGTCTGAATATCAAGCGTTGGGACACATGGAGGAAGTGTCACCGAACCTCTCATTGCCGCATTTTTACCTCCCACACCATGCAATTTTGCGACCGGACAGTAAAACAACTAAAATTAGAGTTGTTTTTGATGGATCTTGTCGATCATCAAATCGCCTCTCGCTAAATGACTTATGCTACGTAGGCCCTACAGTACAACCTACACTCATCTCCATAATTCTCAATTTACGATTACCAAAATATGTCATCACAGCTGACATCGAAAAGATGTACAGGCAAATAGTTGTACATCAGCAGGACCGACCGTTGCAACAGATTATCTGGAGAAATAATCCAACGGACCGTTTGCAAACCTATCAACTCAGAACTGTGACGTATGGCACCGCCTGCGCTCCATTCCTGGCCACACGAGTTCTGAATCAACTTGCAGACGACGAAGCAGATAACTACCCCCTAGCCTCGCGCGTCTTGAAACGCGCTTTTTATGTGGATGATTGTCTGACTGGAGATGACGACAAGGATCGGCTTAGTGAAACATGTAAACAGCTTAATGATCTACTTCATGCAGGAGGTTTTGTACTACGAAAATGGAGCTCCAGCGATCCCGAAATTCTACGGCACATTCCCGAGGCACTTTATGACCAACAAGATAAT
Source organism: Wyeomyia smithii (assembly GCF_029784165.1). Taxonomy (NCBI): domain Eukaryota; kingdom Metazoa; phylum Arthropoda; class Insecta; order Diptera; family Culicidae; genus Wyeomyia; species Wyeomyia smithii. The sequence goes on along the minus strand of NC_073695.1, from coordinate 44,440,294 downwards.
CTCGAAATTGACAAATCATGCATCGTGAAAACACTTGGCTTACTGTGGCATCCGCAATCTGATTATTTTGGTTTCAAAGTTCCTGTACTGACTGAATCGAATCCAGTTACTAAACGCATTGTGCTATCCGAAATGTCCCGCTTGTTTGATCCGATGGGACTTGTCGGGGCGGTCATTGTCTCTGTGAAAATCTTTTTGCAATCACTATGGTTAAACAAATTCCAGTGGGATGAACAGCTTCCACAAGCCTTTCAGACGTGGTGGAAAATGTTCCGAGAGGAAATGCAGGAGCTGAGCAATCTTCGAATCCCTCGGCATGTAATGTAAACCGGTTATACTGATCTTCAACTGCACTGTTTTTCAGATGCTTCCGATAGAGCATACGGATGCTGCATTTATGTTACATCATCAAATCGCGATGGAACTACCACAACGAATCTTCTCATGTCAAAGTCAAAAGTTTGTCCTCACGACAAGCTTACGATACCTCGTCTAGAACTGTGCGGAGCGGTCATGGCATCAAAGCTAGCTGACTGTATACGAAGCTCTACTAATATTTAGTGCCCCATCACCTTTTGGACGGACTCAAGCATTGTGTTGCATTGGCTAGCCACATCATCCACGCCGTGGAAGGTTTTCGTTAGCAATAGAATTGCTGAAATACACCGCTTGACAAAAGGCTCTATGTGGCGTCATGTTCCAACTGAAATGAACCCTGCAGACCATATTTCTCGTGGAGTACTCCCATCTCGTATAATTAACGAAGAACTCTGGTGGCACGGTCCTTCTTATTTAAACAATGATTCAAGCTGTTGCCACAAAACATTGTGGAGCTTTCGCCGTTGCATTTGCAAGCTCGAGAGGAAGAAAGCAAAGAGATCGTATCACTTGTCGTCGTTTCTCAGTCTTCAATGCTTTCATTTTTTGCTGCTCATTCAACTCTAGTCCCATTACAACGCAAGATTGCTTGGATACTAAGATTTATACACAATTGTCGCACCAAGCATCGTTTGCAAGGTCCCCTTTCGCCAGCTGAGCTGGATAATTCTCTGAATTTACTTGTCAAGCAAGCGCAAGAAGAATGTTTTGCCGCTGAAATCCGCTTCTTGAAACTGCATAATGGACCATCAAATAAGAACTTCAATTTCAAATCGCACTTGAAAACTCGGAATCCCTTTCTAGATGAGCAGGGCCTACTAAGGCTTTATAGCCGCCTGTGTAATAATGAAATTCCGTACGACACTCGATATCCTATCGTTCTACCACAGAATCATCACCTAACTACTTTAATTGCCACCAACGTGCACATTAAAACACTCCACTCAGGCCCACAACTGCTACTGTCTATACTGCGTCAAAGGTTCTGGCCTGTTAGAGGAAGAGATTTAGCACGAAAAATCGTAAAGAAGTGCTTGACATGTTTTCATTGCAAGCCATCGAGTATCACTCAAATTATGGGACTGCAGCAGCTAGAGTGACTCCGTCGCGCACGTTTCTGAAGTCCGGCGTGGACTATTGTGAGCCATTTTTCGTCCGTCCGCCCAGTCGCCGCGGAACGTCGGTTAAAATATTCGTCGCGATTTTCGTGTGCATGGCCTCCAAAGCGGTCCATATCGAAGTGGTATACGGTTTATCGTCGGCGTCGTTCATTAACGTTTTTAAGCGGTTCACCTCGCGTCGCGGGCGAGTACTAGATTTGTACTGCGATAATGCTCGCACGTTTGTCGGAGCCAACCGACTTCTTCAGGAGCATAAACAACAATTTGACGAAATGCATTCTTCACATCCCACGGCCAGCTTCTGCAGCGAGACTGGCATACGATTTCACTTCAACCCAGCCCGATCGCCCCACTTCGGGGAATTGTGGGAGTCGGCTGTCAAAATCTACAAACATCACTTGTACCGCATTATGAGGGATACGCAATTAACCATCGATGATTTCAACACCCTTACGACACAAATCGAAGGAATGATGAATTCGCGACCCCTCACACCGTTATCTTCGGATCCCGCTGACGTCGTCGCATTGACTCCAGGACACTTTCTTGTGGGAGAACCCTTATACTCTATTCCAGAACCAGATTTGAGCGACATTTCACTTAATCGCCTAAATTCTTTTCAGAAGATGCAACAAAAGGTTCAACAGTTTTGGAAGGTTTGGTCTCGTGACTACATTGGACAGCTTCAAAGCAGACAACGTTGGCCTATGGTGCAACCAGACATCAAGGTGGGAACACTCATTTTGCTGAAAAAGGACTCCACTCCTCCTATGCGATGGAATCTCGCACGAGTCGATCAGACATTTCCTGGGCGAGACGGCCACGTGAGAGTGGTTGATGTTCGGACTTCAAACGGCGTTTATCGACGGGCGGTCACCGAAATCTGCCCACTCCCAATAGATGATGAACCAGCACAACAACCGCAATCTGAGACGTCACAATCTTCACCACCAATGTAACCAGCTTGAAGCAACTATTGGAAATCCTTTTGCTGAGTAATTTTGAAAGTACCTTTCAACGTGGCCCGGCATGTTACGGCATTAGATTTAAGTTACAAGATAAGTTAGTATAAACGTACAAAATTTAAACGCATTACCCTATGTGAATACCAAAATCTTCCTATCACAAAAACGACTAGTCTAAGCTAGGCTGAACAGGAAACATTCCTCATTATCGCTCTCGTTACCAGTCTCTTTAACGAGATCAATAGATCTCTCCTTGCGCTACGTTTAGCAGCTATGGAGTAGAAGGAAGTCATAGGAGTAGGGTATAGAGTCGGTCGCAATTAAACGCTCAAAGATAAAATACATACCTAATCTCGCCTTTCGTGTATCGTGGTCAGTCATACCGAACAATAAATTGAATTTCGGAAAGACCAACTCGTGGTCTATTTAAACATTGTTCTCAAATAACGGACCCTCGGACGAATCAGCGCAAATTCCGGAACACTTTGAATTTCTTTTCGTTCCATAACTTTTGAACCACATATCAAGTTGTTATGAAGTTAGTTATTTGTAAGCTTAAGAGATAACTCGTTCGTATGACGCTAGTTATGTTAAATATGTCGTGTAATCTTTGAGATAATAGACTCGTTGTTTTAACAATTTAATTAGGGACAGTGGTAAATCGCGATTTCGCGGAAGCCGTGAATTCCGCAAAATCCAGCATCAGCCTCGAAATTACCAAAAATCCGCGAAATGCCGCGGAAATCAGCAACACGGACAAATCTAAAGATTAATGGGCACCTCGATGGCAACGGTAGGCCTATTCCTACGCAACCAATAAGATGAAATAGTACTAATTTTCTCTTACAACTAGATTTTGTCAGCCTGGATTGAATTCTTTTCGGACGGTTCGGTTACAAGATCCTCTTTGAGCAAAAGTTTAGGCGATTGGAGACCTCCATGATAGAGTTCCAGAGTGTGCAAAGTCGAAGTTGAAAGATGTACCTACTTAGATCAAGTAGCAAACATTTTTGCATATTTGAAAATACGCAACAGAGAGATCGATATTATAAGTTTGGTAAGTATTCGAAATGCGGACGGTTTCTTGAGGTTAGTTTAGTGAAAATCGTTCAGCCATCTCTGAGAAAAGTGAGTGAGTTTAAGTAGTCTTGTGAATATTTTATTTTTCATAGCTGGATTTCACATGTTAAAACATAACAGGCAAAGTAATAGTCCGATTGCAAAAAAATCAATAGGGCTTTATGAGGCAACTAGACCTTCCATTTGACACCGAATTTACGAAAATCGGTCAAGCCATCTCTGAGAAACATGAGTGAGATTAAACAGTCTCGAGAACACGTTTCTTCCCATAACTTTTGAACCACATGTCCAATCTTTATGAAATTTAAAAGTTAAGGGTTTTTAGGTAGCCCGTTCAGTTCAATTTCAATTTACTTCAATTCAATTTATTTCAGGCTATTACATAATGATATAACAATTTCGAACTTACCCTACTGAACTTAAAGAAGTTCTTTTAAAGGGATTGCACTAGCTTAAGACTAAGTATTATTGGATATTACTGTTTTAATGAATGGTTTCATGATTACATCAGAGACCGTTAATGAAACATGAAATTTCTAACATTGCCCTTGATTTCAATTGCCGCTTGAAAGCATGAATCGAGGAAGCTCCTTTCATGATATCTGGCAATCCGTTATAGACTGAAGGTCCTACGTTCGAAAATCTTCGTTTACCTATTTCTGTTCTAAATCCTATTCTTTGTATATGATGAGCATGTCTTTTTCTATGGTGGTGAAGAGCGCATAAAAATGTCCAGTTATGATGCAGGTCCACTTCATGGGTTATTTTGTACATTAGAACACTTACTTGGAATTTGTGTAACCCTTTTATAGGCAGAACATTATGTTCACGCAATTTGTAGAGATCCTCAGTAGGAAAAAGAAACGGCAATCTAAATATTGCCTTAAGACATCGGTTTTTGTTGGACTTGCATTGGCTTTAGGTATCCGTTTCTGCTAATTCCCCAAGCAGCAATTCCATACTGATACCGGCTTTGTATAAATGCAAAATATATCTTCATTAGTACGTGCGTTGGGAGAAATTTAGCTAGCTTCCAGAGAATGCCACACAGCGATGAACATTTGGAGACAACCTCACGTATGTGTATGTCCCAGCTTAAACGGTTATCTATGTACACACCCAGGTATTTAAAACAAGCCACTTCTTCTATCACCTCACCTTTAACTACTAGCTGTTGATACGTTGATCTTTCGTGCTTGAGTGTACTAAAAATCATCATTTTGGTTTTACTTAAGTTGAGAGCTAGCAGGTTGTTCTCCAAGTACGCAACCACTCGTTGTAGATCTTGTGTCATATCGTATATCACATGTCCTGCAGTTGATCCAGCGTACGAAATTGCAGTGTCGTCAGCAAACAAGCGAGAGGTTCCGTTCAACTTGAGTTCTGCAATATCGTTCACATAGACGAGGAAGAACAGAGGTCCAATGTTGCTACCTTGAGGGACTCCACAGCTGACATCACGGAAGTCGCTTTTACCGCCAGGGATTACTACTTGATGTTGACGGTTCGATAAGTAGCTACGGATGAATTCATTCGGAAGACCTCGTACACCGTACGCCTCCAGCTTCTTCAATAGCATCTCATGATTGATAGTGTCAAAAGCTTTGGACAGATCTGGGAAAACTACGCCACTACATTTTTTCCGATCAACTGCTCCTGAGATGTCATCCATCAATTCCAGTATCGCAACTTCTGTTGATGCTCCATGTCTAAAACCAAACTGGTGTTGGTATAGGTTTCCAGTACTTTTGAGGAAGTTGATCAGTCGCGTGTGAAGAAGTTTTTCAAATACTTTGTTCATTGCCGGTAGAACTGAGATGGGTCTGTAGTTTGTTGGATCCTTGACGTCGCCTCCTTTGAACACAGGAAGCACTAAAGATCGTTTCAAGCATGCAGGGTACATACCGGTACAGACACTGTCGTTAAAGCAGTTTGATAACAATTCAGATAACATTACTGAATGCTTTTTCAACGCGAAAACTGGGAATTCGTCGACGCCTGTTGCTTTAGTACCATCCAGGTTCCGAATAATCGAAAGAATTTCGATTTGGTTAGTTGGTTGCAGAAATAGTGGAACATTTGCAAACTTTATCGTACCAAACTTGTTGATGTCTCCATCCGATCTCAAGCTGTTAGCTATACTATCTCCGACTGATGTGAAAAAGACGTTGAAAGCATCGGCCACACTTTTTGGTTCATTTACCTCTATTCCATTGACTAACAGTGATGATTGCTAACAGCTATTAGAATTACTACCCAAAATTTCATTGATGCGTTTCCACAAAACTTTAGCGTTGACAGAGGACGTCATTCTTCGAAAGTATAAAAGTTTGGCTCTCCGCTTACTCTCCGCAAGTCTTCTGTTCGAGTGGTCAAGAAGGGATTTAAGATTTTGATCCAATTTGTTGGATATTCGGCTCAACTTCCAGATGTCTAGGTTGTACCAGGGACACAGGTTAGTTTTTACTGGGACGTTAATGGATACAGTTTTGGAGTACATTCGACGAAGATGTGCGTATTGATTGGTTATAGTTAGTAGGCGATCATTAGGCGATAACTGCCCAAAGTTGTGCGAACTAAGAAAGTATTGAAACTGTTCGTCCAGCAGTCGGAAGTTGGTAATCGTTTTCGTTAACGTTCGCTTAGGCTTACTCATTGCAGTTTGAAATAGTGTTAAAACAAAACGATGATCGCTAAAATTGCAATCCACAGTATAGTTCGTAATTACTTTTGCATGCTCCACATCAGTGATTGCGTGGTCCAGGATGTTATTACTGCTTGGACGCGTCACAATTGTATTGGTTACCGTCATGTTATATGCGGAGAAAAGCTGGATATACGATTGGATTCCACAAGAAGTGCAATTATTGATTGGGAGATTCATATCACCCAGCAGAAAGTGGGGCTGTGCAGGATCTGTTGAAGCCAAGATGGTTTCCACGTTAGAAATAAATCGGCTGAACTTATAGTTTGGTGGACGATATATTCCGTTAATAACAATGGATGTTTTAGTTGTTTTTAATTTGATGCCAATATGATGATATCCGCTATCCGTAGAATTAGACAAAACTTCATAGTCCAGACCATCTCTGACAAAAACAGCAAGTCCACCCGCTGAAGTTTTACGACAAGAGAATATGCTTTTGTAGCCTCGAATTGTATAGAACTCGGATTTCCCTTCTTTTACACATGTTTCTCCAATAAGCAGTACGTCGATAATCGTTTCTAAATTTTGCATAAACTCACAAAGTGAGTCAAATTTTTCAAAGCAGTTTAAGTCACGTGCATTTATTTGCAGCATTTTCAATCCATTAAAATCGATAGGTATGTTAATATTAACCGCAGATTCCAAACAGAAGTTTTTTGGTTTATTGTCTAGCATTGTGAAATGGTAAACTCTAAATATATATATATATATATATATATATATATATATATATATATATATATATATATATATATATATATATATATATATATATATATATATATATATATATATATATGTATATATATAAGCAGAATACGAATTATTAAAGCTTCGCATCCTTTAAGAGACTCAGCAGATCCGAACGAGATCGGATTGAAGTGGGTTTAGAATCTTGATTGAATTTTATTAGGATAGAACCATCTCGACCAGGCCACACATACCGTGCTTTCAAGGCTGTTTGGTACTTTTTCAAATTTTGCAAAAGTTCCATCGATAGTGGGGATAATTCGTCTCTGATTAGTTCTTTTTTAGACCAGTCACCCGGCCAACGCACGCCTTGAACCATTCCCAAAGATAAGGGGCCAAATTTTTTTTTCGCGATTTTTAAGTTTTCCTTACACTGCGTATTCCGGAGAGTAATTCTGATGGGGTTGTTTACGTGTTTGCTTGAAGAAACTCTGGAACACGAAACGATCGAGCTTTTGTCCAACTTGAAATTCAATTTGCACAGTTGAAATTAATTTTGTTCAAATCGGTCGAGCAGTTTCCGAGAGAATGATGTTTCGTGATTTTTACATTTTCAAAGATAACCTCTTAACTAAAAATCCGATTACAATAAAATTCAATAGGGTCTCATGAGGCAACTTGAGCTTTCATTTGCAATTAATTTCATGAAAATCGGTCCAGCCATCTCTGAGAAAATTGAGTGAGATTGGGAGAGCGTTACACACACACACACATACACACACACATACACACACATACAGAAAATGCTCAGCTCGTCGAACTGAGTCGAGTGATATACGACATTCGGCCCTTTTGAGCACTTTTATACCTTTAGTTTTTGCAGTGATTGCTATACCTTTCTAGGAGAAAGGCAAAAATATCACAATATTATCATTATCAATCATTCGGCTTGCCTTTTGATGATACTTCCACTGTCACTGGACTTTTTTTTTTTGTTCATCTATAATTTATTTGACACGGCACAAATACAATTTAATGTTTAACGGCGCCAATTATATCTGGTAGCTTACTTTCTAAAGTATCTTAATAACTAAAAGCAAATTTTTTATCCTCGCTTCCGACTACGAGCTGAAACTAAATGTAACTTAAAGCTTTAATATTTTGCATTAAAGGCACTGGTTTACTGTATGATGGTTTTCATTGCCATAGGTAAGCACATGTTCCGCTGCTGGGCCAAGATATTACGGACTGGCATATTGGGTTGTCTCCCTCGGGCCTTGAAAGTATCGTGCGGGTCTGATTGCTGTTTCCGGATCCGGGGTCTTAACGTGTTCTTGTCGTTAGGCTGGATGCAGGCGGAAGGGGGTAGGACTAAACTGGAGCGTGGATGGATTTCAGGAAAACGTATATATGGGACATGTAGGATAGGTCACGGCTCGCTAAGACATCACGAACAGGAACAGCCGACTGCCTACCTTCGGCCTGCAGGGAAGCTATTAATCTAGACCTGGTGGCACGGTGTACAGGGCATGACCAAACAACGTGCTCTATGTCGTGATAACCTTCACCACAGGCACAGATACCACTTTCCCCGAGCCCAACACGACGGAGATGCGCGTCAAATCTATAGTGATTGGAAATAAGCCGGGACATCACGCAAATGAAATCCCGACCTACATCCAACCCCTTGAACCACGGGTTCGTCGACACCTTGGGGATTATGGAATGTAACCACCTTCCCAGTTCCCCTCTGGTCCAAGCATTTTGCCAACTGATTATCGTACTCTGACGTACAAATGAGAAAAATTCATTAAAAGCAATTGGTCTTTCATAAATTCCACCGTTTGTTGCGCCCACCTTAGCCAAAGAGTCCGCTTTCTCATTGCCCGGTATCGAGCAGTGAGAAGGGACCCACGCTAAGGTAATCTGATACGATTTTTCGGATAAAGCACTCAGATGTTCCCGTATTTTCCCCAGGAAATACGGAGAGTGTTTAACATCTTTCATCGATCGGAGAGCCTCAATGGAACTGAGACTGTCCGTAAAGATGAAATAATGGTCCGTGGGCATTTTTTCGATAATCCCTAGGGTGTACTGAATTGCAGCCAATTCTGCGACGTAAACAGAAGCAGGATTATCAAGCTTATGGGAGACGGTTAAATTGTTATTGAAAATACCGAAGCCAGTGGACCCATCAAGAAGTGATCCGTCAGTGTAGAACATATTGTCGCAGTTGATGTTTCGATATTTATTGGAAAAAATTTTGGGGATCTGCTGCACGCGTACTCCAGCTAAGACCTTCAAACTCATCGTATGGGTCGACTGCATGCAACCCAAGGCGATACGCAAACAACGATATTGTATTCGCTCCAGTTTGATCAAATGTGTGTTTGCTGCGGAGCGGAAGCAGAAACACCCGTACTCAATGACAGACAATATCGTTGTTTGGTAAAGCCTTATATGGTCTCCTGGGTGTGCTCCCCACCATTGTCCGGTTATTGTACGAAGAAAATTCACTCTTTGTTGACATTTTTTCATCAGATACCTAACGTGACAACCCCAGGTGCCTTTAGAGTCGAACCAGACACCAAGATATTTGTGTACCAAAACCTGAGAAATCGTTTTACCCATTAATTGTGTTTGGAGCTGAGCAGGTTCATGCTTCCTAGAAAAAACTACTATCTCAGTCTTCTCCGGAGAGAATTTGATACCTAGCTGTAAAGCCCAAGCAGACAAATTGTCCAAGGTATCTTGTAATGGTCCTTGCAAATCGGCAGCTTTGGCTCCTGTAACAGAGATTACACTGTCGTCTGCAAGTTGTCTTATCGTACATGAATTTGCCAGACATTCGTCGATGTCATTTACATAAAAGTTGTAAAGAAGGGGGCTTAAACATGAGCCCTGGGGAAGACCCATGTAGCTAATGCGAAAAGTTGCCAAATCGCCGTGCGTAAAATGCATGTGCTTTTCGGACAACAAATTGTGCAAAAAATTGTTCAAAATTGGAGAAAATCCTTGTCGGTGAAGTTTTCCCGAAAGAATGTCAATAGAAACGGAATCAAAAGCCCCCTTAATGTCCAAGAACGCAGACGCCATTTGTTCTTTGCGAGCATACGCCAGCTGAATATCTGTTGAAAGCAACGCAAGACAATCATTCGTCCCTTTGGCACGGCGGAAGCCAAATTGAGTATCTGATAGTAGACCATTTGATTCGACCCAATGGTCTAAACGACGGAGTATCATTTTTTCCATCAATTTCCGGATACAGGATAGCATTGCAACCGGCCTATAAGAGTTGTGATCAGAAGCTGGTTTCCCTGGTTTTTGGATGGCGATCACCTTCACTTGCCTCCAATCCTGCGGTACAATGTTTTGCTCCAGGAACTTATTGAACAAGTTCAACAAGCGCCTCTTGGCATTTCCGGGTAGATTCTTCAACAAGTTGAATTTGATTCTATCTAACCCAGGCGCGTTATTGTTACAGGACAGGAGGGCAACTGAAAATTCTGCCATCGTAAAAGGTGATTCTATCGCGTCGTGGCCCGGAGACGCATCACGAACAATGTTTTGCTCAGGAACAGAGTCCGGACATACATTCCTGGCAAAATCAAATATCCACCTACTTGAAGACTCCTCGCTTTCGTTGACCGTTACGCGATTCCGCATTCTTCGGGCTGTGTTCCAAAGAGTGCTCATCGATGTCTCCCTCGACGTCTCGTTCACGAACCGACGCCAATATCCGCGTTTCTTTGCTTTAGCCAAACTTTTAAGCTTGGTATCAAGCTCCGAATACCGTATATAGTCGCCAAGTATACCTCCCTTCTGGAAGGCCAAAAACGCGTCGGATCTTTGCGTGTAGACATCGGAGCACTCTTGGTCCCACCACGGAGTGGGAGGCCGTTCTTTGATCGTTACGCCGGGATATTTCTTCGTTTGGGCTTGCAACGCGGCGTCGAGGATTAAGCCCGCGAGGAGGTTGTATTCTTCAATGGGTGGGTGATGTTGAATCGACTCGACCGCTTTTGAAATCATTTCCTCGTATAACTTCCAATCGACATTCCGTGTGAGGTCATACGGAATGTCAATTGGTCGCATGCGAGTTGAACCGTTAGTAATTGAAATAAGAAAAGGCAGATGGTCGCTACCGTGAGGATCGAGGATTACCTTCCATGTGCAATCCAACCGTAGCGACGTCGAACATAAGGATAGATCCAAAGCGCTTGGGCGCGCTGGAGGTTTCGGGATACGTGTCATTTCACCGTTGTTCAAAGTAGTCATGTCGAAGTCATCGCAAAGGTTATAGTTTGAAGAGAAGCGGTTATCATTGTAGGGGGAACCCCAAGCCACACAATGAGAGTTGAAGTCTCCCAAAATCAAACGTGGCGAGGGAAGAAGTTCTATTAAATCAAAGAGCAACCGTTGCCCAACCTGTGCTCTGGGAGGAATATATATTGAGGCAATACAAAGCTCTTTACCTTGTATTGTCATTTGACATGCGACAACTTCGAAGCCTGGAATCGAGGGGAGGTTAATACGATAGGAAGAATAGCACTTTTTAATCCCTAAAAGGACTCCTCCATATGGGGTGTCTCGATCAAGGCGAATAATATTAAAATCAGTTCAGGAAGTTGAGATCAATATTTGAAGTAAGCCACGTTTCGCAAAGGGAAAATGCATCGCATTTGTTTCTATTTATTAAAACTTTGAATGAATCCATTTTTGGTAAAATACTTCTACAATTCCACTGTAAGACAGAGATAGAACCCTTCGTATACGCAGATGAATTAGGCATCGAAGGATACAATCGCTGCAAGGAGGGGCCATTGGGCAGTCAACTGCTTCAAAAATGATCTAACTGTTGGGAGGAATGCTGTAAGAAAAATTTTAATTGGATCGGGTACATTGAAATTTTCAAAAATCCAGTCCACAATGTCAGAAAATTTCACTAATCCAGAGTTTGTTTCATCAACTGGGAGTGCAAAAGGAACAACTGGGGTTTTAGATGTTCCTGGCAGTGCTGGGAACTCCTTCTGGGACTTTAAATTTGCAAGCCCAGGAGGAGTTTGCTTCGGCTTTTCCGCAGCACTGTTTGGTTTGTTTGTAACTTTCATTTCACTTTGGGAAATCTTAGGACCTTTTCGGGGAAGTTTAGGAGAGGAAATATTTTTCCTCTTTCTAGACGCCCCAGGATTGGCATAAGTTGTTCCCGCTGGTGAATCGTCAGAATCGGTTTCATCAGAGGACAACAGATCAAAGGGGTTCGATGTTATGGTAGAAGTGGTCACGGTCTTCTTCAGCATCTCAGCGTAAGATCGCTTTGAACGCTCCTTAAGTGACCGCTTGATTTTATCTCTGCGCTGCATGTACAACGGGCATGTGGAGAGCTCATGCTGATTTTCCCCGCAGTGAATACATTTTTCAGCATTTACACTGCAAGAATGTTCCGCATGAGTTTCTCCACACTTGCTACATCGTGTCTTATTGCAGCAGTAGGCGGCTGTGTGGCCTAGCTGCTTGCAATTGGTGCAATTCATAACACGGGGTACATACAATCGCACAGGCAGACGAACCCGATCGATCGAGACGTGGCTAGGGAGTGCAGATCCGGCAAACGTAACACGAAACGAGTCTGACGGAGTGTACACTTTTGTGCCGTTGACAAGAGACACAGACCGCAATTGCTTGCAATCTATGATCTTTACTCTTACGTCGTGACACAAAGCATTTTTGAAGCAGCCAAAACCGCTTGCCAAGATACACTCGACCGACAGACTCGAATCGGTTATGACACCGTCGATTCCACGTCTCGTGCGGGTATATAAACGCGATACTCGCGTGTGAAAAGCTCGGAGCGAGCAATAGCGTTGGCCTGTTCCAGGTCGCTGACCACGACACGGAGCTTGTTTGGTCTGACCTTGGAGATTTCGGTCACGGCCTTGTTCCCCTCCGTCAGGTCTTTCGAAATCTGCAGGATGTTTAACGGTTTCGATTTCGGTCCTGCTTTTGGCCGAAAGAAAACAGTAAAGCTGCCCTGAGATCCGTCCGGGTAAAGCCTGGGGCGAGGGGGGACTGGAGAATTAACAGAGGAAGGGTTGGCAGGAGGGACAGGGTCGGAGGGGTTCGGGGATGGTGGCACGGGAGGCGAGGGATCTACATCCATCGCGCTAAATCTAGCGCACTAGCGCCGACAGAACAGTACCTCTTTACTTCTCCTTTCAGCAGGGTTGGTTGTCCGAACGGCCGAAGCTGCAGCCGTTACAGCCAGCAGCACCAATACAGCAGCTCCAAACAGCCACCAGCAGCGAGCCGGGTGTGTGATCACTCTGCACAGCGACACAACTCGCTGTCAACTGTTGGCTTCTTCTTCTTCCTCCTTTGTGTTGAGATTCTCGTCCACTGCTGTAGCACAAATCACTTAGCAGCCAAATCGGCTTACGCACCAGCAAACAGCCACGATGCGAAACAGTTGCACAAAGGCGGGCGACCTTGAACCTTCACTCGACCAGGCAAACAATGCCAACACTTGCTCGCGCGTCTTTTGTTTTATATTCTATCGGAGCGATCACCAAACACATCCGATACTGATGCGTGTTCGGCACAGAATGATGTTAAATATTGTTAAAATTTGAAATTATTACTTTATTTTATTGTAAAATGTTCATGTGGACAAAGAGGGAGGAGGGAGAGGGATTTTTGTCGATGTCAATTGAGGAGGACGCGGGGGACTAAAATGATTTTTAGCCCTGGAAAGTTAATCTGCGTCAGTTTAACTCGCTTTTAGCAATATTGCCCATTTTGTTACTAACAGTGCGTCGTTTTTTTCTCGTTTTTTTTCTCAATCAATAAGGAAATATCATCGATATGTTAATGTTGTAGTCCCCGTGGTTCTGTGGTTAGCGATGTCTGTCGGCTAGCTCTCCCACACGGTTGTGATATCGGGTTCGATTCCCGATCGAGTCGAGGATCTTTTCGAGCTGGAAATTTTCTCGACTCAGCACTGGGGCACGGTGTATCGTTGTACTTATCCTACACATGCAAAATGTGCCAAAAACATTATCGATAACGAATTCTCTCAACTAATCTAGTTGATCGAGACCGCTATTAGCCCCAAGGCTAAACGTGCGATATATATCGATATGTTAACATCGTAATGATCATTCATCGATAATTTATAAAGAAAAACTTGCATTTTCAACTATTCAAAAGTCAGGAGTCAATTTGATACACATTTTTACGTCTAACAGGGTTAATTTTTCTGTCCTCGTGGAATGTCATCTTTTGTTCCTGTACTTCTCATCCACATGGTACGATGTCTTCTCTCTCACTGCATTTGCCGAAAAATGCAAATTTTGTTCTAAAATGCAGAAATATCCTATCAATCGACTCCAAACTCAGGATTGTCCAAAAGTGGCCCTAGATGAATAATTCCCTCAACTTTGAGCAAAATCTGTAACGGGCGATGCCAAGTATGTTCTTTTACTCGGTCACTTCGTATGGATTACATACAAAATTACTGATTGGAAATGTCCAAATGATTGAGTTTTAATTAAACTTACCAAAAAACAAATCACATTTTTTTTTTGTTCAAAACAGTACCGCAATTTTTTTTAATAATTAATTCATTTTGTCAAGATTGTATAACAGAAGAAAATATTTACATTTCAACTAACTATTCAAATTAAGATTCAATTCTAAAGCTTGTATGTCGATTCTACCGTTACAATCGTTAATGAAACAAAGATATTTGACAAACAATTTTAAAATGTGTATTCATTTTCTTCTATCAATTCTTTGTAAAGATGGATTAATGAGCTCGATGAAAGAGAGACGTCTCCACCCATCTAGGGTTGCAGAGATTTTTTGTTGCAACATTGTCCACGCCGTATTAACACGATCACAGGTGCTATATTTATGTTGCAGTTCATATATGCCAATGCATCCTAATCCTAACTTAGGTTCCCACAATCCAAGCCATCGGTAACACTTCGGCCGAGCTAAAACAAATATTTTCAGTTGGTATTGTGTGTGTGTGCAATATTATTTGTTACCCACGTGTCAACCAATTAGCTAAATAAAACAATTTGACGTGTTGCACACGACGCACGTTTCCCCGGCACACGCAGTCAGCTCGTTGTTTTGATAACTTAGCACTTCAGCACTCTTTCCCATGCTTCTCGTGTGTACTTCTAGCCCTATATTCACTACCAACCAGCTCCTTCTAGTTGGCTTCCTATATGAAACTTGCTACGAATAATGTCCGTTTAATTTGGGATCACACCGAGGAACGAAAAAAAGAACGCTATTAACTTTACTAATAGCTCAGGAACTTGAACACACAGAGCACCCGGTAGCACGCAAAACACACGTCCTGACCTGACCGGCCATGTATTCTAATTAGTTTGCTTTTGTTTTCCACGCAACACTTACACGGGACCGTTTCCTTCTCCGGTGCATTCATCCGTTAACCCGGACCCGGTCGGGAGACCGTAAACAAACCATTAGTCAAACAAGGCTGGCCTTCATCAACCGTGCCAGCGTGTATACAGGCAGCAGTGGGACACGGAACTGATGAAAAGCAAACTTCAACCAAGGAAAAAGGAAATGTGCGGGATAATTTCAACATAATTAGGAAGGGTCTATATAACTGACTGACGAAAATTTATAGAGAAATTTTTTCGGTGTGAAAAGAACTGATAGTTGTAAAATTTTTACTCTTCAACTTTTTTAAATTACAACACCCCAAATAAAGTGTTCATAGTTCCAACTTTTGTTTCACCACTCTTTTTTGCCAGCGAATTGCTGGTTTTGCTAATTGCTGCCCACAGATTGCTTGCGGAGGGAAAAAAACTACACAACACGGAAAATTACCACCCTCAAAGCACCAAACTTGGTCTTCCCGTTGGCGGTTTTCTGCGCAACAAATCCCCTTAGCAACGGGCTTTCCCTGAGCATCGTGTTTCACTTGCCTGCCATATCGATTGCAATGTTGAATACATCCATTGCCGGGTGGAATTCTGTCTGTGGTGTGATGAAGATTGTTGCAGTATGCCACAAACACTTGAGTTCTTGGGCTAGAGCTACCCATATGCTGGAGTAGAGTTTTCCGATCGAATGTCCCAGCCAACGGCGGGATACGAAGTCTATCGTTTGTTGGTTGAAATCTAAATAGAAATAACTTGAAATTTCTTTTTAACGATAAGCTGAATCATACTCTGACGAAATTTTGATATCAGAACTAGTAATGAAACTTGTCAAACCTCAAATGCTCAGCACATCAATAAACCAACGAGACAAACTTTTTATTTCACAATAAGCTTGAAGAAATTGGTGAAACTATTTCTGCATCGTTTGATAATGTAAAATAACTGTTGCAAAGTAAAACACCAGATTTGACTACACAAGCACTCGCAGCACGGTTGGATGCCAACTGTAGCTAACTCTCAATGTAATCAGCCAGGGTCGTAACCGACATGTACGATTTCTTCAATATTCTTTTCATCACATCCACCCGTTCTTTTATCCACTTCATGAAAAGGTAAACCGAAACAAGAGACACTCAATTATGAATTTTTACTGCAAAAAGGAGTTTCCCACAACCCTACGGGAGGACGGTTCCAGAACGGATAGAGCTGTGAAAATCGTAGCACAAACATGAGTGGATATATTAGAAACAACCGTCATCGGTGCCCGCAAGGCCGGAGAGAGGGCAGACGTATTCCCTCATAAAATATTTATGTTTCGCTACTCAGACAAGAAAGTATTCATCTTTTAACTGTCATTCGGGCGAAGATGAATATACGTTTGTCTAGAGACCTGCCGAGGGAGGACCTTTGAGTGCTCATGGATTCGCTACTATTGCTTTGATACCGCTTCGCTTTGTTACCCGAGTCAGTCTGAAATGGTAACGTAATAAAAACTCGCTGGATGAGGCACAGCTTGCGGGGGATAAATTCTTGACTGTGGCTTCCTGTGACCACTCGGAAGAAAACCGGAGATCAGGGCCGGATTTAGACGGCGGGGGGCCCGGGGCAAATTTGTTTGTGAGGCCCTCTTTCCTTAAAATATTTCGAGGTATCGTTCTGGAAGGTGACGAGCAAAAAAAAAAAGGTCGCCTCAGGACTTGGGGGGCCCATTGAATCGGGAGGCCCGGGGCATCTGCCCCCTTTGCCCCCCCCCCCTCAAATCCGGGCCTGCCGGAGATACTCTCCGTAAAAGTAATATGTCGTTTTCGGGCTCAAACCAAGCAGAATATGAAATAAACTCTCGGTCTAACCTCGCCGGTTGCCCAACGGTTTGATTTTTTCCACGTATTCCTTGATCCTTTCAGTGTAGTAGTGGATTTCGAAGCAGTAACAGAGAACACATAAATGTGGGTCGAAAGATTCATTGCCGGGTTTATTTGCGAGAATTTGTATAAGATGTGGACGGTGGCAAATCTCGGGACACAACTTTATCCTTCCACCCTATCAAAGAAAACGATATACTGATCCTCGTGATCCGGAAAAGGACCGTGCAAGAAAACATGAATTACATTACTCTTTTCCTCACTTTTAGCAGGCAAAATTATCCAGGTGGTATCTCGGGCTTCATTTCGACTCTCGGCTCTAAGTAAATGTACATATTTACCTATTCCGTACACATTTTACACTTGCGCCACGATGAATGAGCCTGGCAATGAGCCGCCTTCTTTACTGGTTGCGGCACTCGAACCCGACCTTATCCTGTTCATCAGGAAGTAAAGAGAGCGAAAGAGGTAAAAAAACAAGTTTGTCGCAAAAGATTCAGTACCTAGTGTACCTGAAAACCGGCGTTGCTGACACCGGAGGCATAAAAAAAAACCGCCTAGATAACACGCTTCATCATCTTCTGCCTCATCTTGGGGGATTCACTTGCCACTGCTCGGGGTTTATTATGTCTGTGAATGTGGCACATCGCATTTCATATTACAGCGAAAACGGTCAGGTTCACCACCAGAGTGACACTTTATTTGCCGTTGGTACCAAGTCGAGTGAAGTGGTATAATGGCAAACCTACTGCAATGGGTTTCGAAAGGGTTGAACTCTGGATTTGTGTAGCGTGAAACAATGATGGGATTAGGGTTTCTACGAATTCTACTTATCGTTATACTTTTTCCTCTGATAACTCATTTCAACTAAATGTGCATCCAACTGAAACAAAAATAATAATCAGTTGATGAAAAATTTGTTATATGCATTGGATCAGGCATGATATCTTATTTTCCATCCTCATCGCTAAATCAATAAAATCATTTAACATTTACCGAATCAATCGGCATTTTCCTGAGATTTTATTCGCCATTAACTAGTAATTAACATACGACAAAAAAAGAAACAATCGGATGTGATATTGCGGCAATTACCCAGTTATGTTATGCACGACTTTCTGAGGTAGTATTGAATATCAATAACTTTAATAGTTTCGCATCAAATTCGATTATGACGAAAGGTGCCTAATGCAGACACCGCTCTTCGCTACCACGCCCTATCATCCTTCCAACCATTTTCACTCTTATCTTGCAACCAAATTGAAATTTAGCTTTATTTGGTTTTAGTTTTTTTTTTGTTCACAACACTGCCTTTTTGCTTTTATCAATTTTCAATAAGTTTTGCTTTAAACAAGTTGTAGTAGGTGGGGTATAGTTGAAAGAATAAAGAATATAATCTAGAAAAAAAAAATTCTCTTCAAAGTTGCTGAAAATCCACGGAGCTACAACTTTGTAGAACAATCTTAAATTCTACCTAAAAAGATACGACAGTTAGATATGTGGTTTAATTGGAAAATTTATTCACTTTTATTTGTGATAACATAAAAATAACCACCTCATCATATGTAACAACTTTGCAGAAGTAAGTTTTTTTTCTAGAATATTTCTATCGAACTCTAGATGCAAATTCCCACCTGAACTCGCTCTCTAGAACGCTGTACAGTTTTTAACTAGGCGTCTCCACCGAATCAACATTAAAGGGAGGCGCCCGGTTAACGTTCGCAGTGGAGTAGGTGAAAACTTTTGACGCACTTCAGCGATGGCTAGGGGCAACAAAATTCCCTGAGACGCTTAAACAGCTATTATCTGTTATTTTTCCCAGTTTGAACATACTAGACCTGTGTTATTAGTACAGCGGGGGAAACGTTCGAAATTTGTATGGAACCGCGTAAAAAGACTAAATTCAGAATTTTGACTGAATATGATATGATGATCATTCTAAGGCTAACATGCAATATTATAAATATACGGTATTTACACCAAAAAACTGATATATGATTACTATTGTTTTAAAACGAAAAACGTGATTGGAATAAAGTCAATATCTCCTACCGTTTTTGTGTTATTGCAAAAGCAACTCGCGTACAAAAAATCTTACTGTATTCCTGAATCAGGATGGCACCCTGCATGCTTGGTTTCACTCTTTTGCTCTTTGAATGTTCATTAGGCTGTATTTTGTCAAGAAGGCAGAATTCGAACAAGGCAGATATGAAGACCTTGTAGAAATACTCTATCTCTACAATTTGTCCAAACATTGGATTACTAAAATTGCCATAGGTTCAGCGTAAAAGTCAGGCCAAGCTTCTAAAACCGGAAGACCTGCTCTTTCGACACCTCCGAAAATAAAACATCAATGGCTATGGAACTTTAGCTATTTCAACATTACAATGTTCAGACAAATTGTAAAAATAGAATGTCTCTACAAGTGCTTCATATATGACTCGATCGAATTCGCCTACTTGACAAAATATAGCCTGATGAGCATTCAAAGAGTAAAAGAACGAAACCAAGCTTGGTACCCTGTAACCGAATAAGTGTTTCCGGCACCGTACAATGCGTTGCGACAAAAATTATTTTTTAAACTAGCTGGAACCGGCAAACGTTGTTTTGCCCTAAACGAAATTTTGTGATTTTTATAATAGACATTGATAACTTTGAATTATTGATTATAAGGTGTTCGCGCCTAAACTACCGCCTCAGCTGGGCATTACTGTCATCCGTGAGTGACCAGCTGAGGCCCAAGCGACGCTGGTTTGCGCGCGCTTATTTCAAGCTTTATTCGACAATGCTGCCGTCCGAGAGGCAGCCTATAGAAGCGCTCTTCAGAGCAGCGCCAGTGTTCAGTTCATTGTAGTTAGTCGATAATCGTACGGTGGCAGCGCCGTCACGCTGCCCCGTTGTAAATATTGTACGGTATAGAATAAAGTTGTACAGTAGCATAGTGAAGATTTGCGTTTGTGTCGTCGGGCAAAAGAAAACTTCTCCCTGGGCCTTAATTGCCCCATTCGTGATGCCAAAGGGCGAAATTCAACATAACGTAGGGCCGTGCGCGATCATAAGGCAATGTGCCGTTCAAGTTTTACCTCTGAAAGTAGTAATATATTGATTTTGACTATCTTTTTAACATCATTTGGTATAATTTTAGTTAAGCGTGTTGAACATTTGTATGAAATGTAGTCCTAGGGCTTCATAGCTGAGAGGTAAGAGCACGGCATTCCAAGCTGGAAGTCGAGGGTTCGATTCCAGATACAGTCGAATGTCGCTTTCGGGTTGTAACTTTGTTCGACACTGCCCTGGAGCATAAGCGTATTATTGTGCTTTGCTACACAATGTACGATTGGATGATATGGAAAGGTATAGTAGATAGTAAAATCTGCAAGTTAGTTTCTATTTTTTTTAACTAAATTCTATTTCAAACAACGGTTTTTACCCGTTAACATTCAAGTACATTAAGGCAGACAATGTGTGCAGCAGGAGAAGCGAAAAACAAGCGAACTGGAAATATGATACAGATTTGGAAAAATATACCGCATCCCGTCGGGACATTGAATTTAAAATGGAATCCAATAGGGTGTCAAACCATCATAGAAACATTTCTCATACTCTAGAATCATCACTTTCGAAATTTGGTACTATTTACTCGATTAGTTGTAGAGTTACATGAAAATTTGTGTTCCATTTGAATGGGAGCCCTCTCCTTCTAGAAGAAAGGGGTGGGGTATCAAACCACAGCAGGAGACATGTCTAGCCATCTAAAACTTCCTCATGTCAAATTTGGTTCCATCTGCTTGATTAGATCTCGAGTTGTGCAGAAATTTGTGTTCCATTTGTATTGGAGTCCTCCAAACTATCATGAAGATATGTATTATCACAATCCTGAAAATATGTATTGCGTTCTGAAACCTCTATATGTCGAATTTGGTTCCATTTGCTTGATTAGTTCTGGAGTAATACAGAAAATGGTGTTTCATTTCATTCATGTTTCATGTTTAATTTTTTCTAGAGGAGTAAGGGATGTCAAAACACCGTAGAAATATTAATTGCTTCCTGAAACCTCCATTTGCTAATTTTTTTTTCATTTTCTCGATTAGTTTTTGTGTTAGGAAGAAATTTGTGTTTCATTTGAATTGGAACCCCCTGGAAGGTTGTCCAGCTACTGTAGAAATGTTTCTTGCTTTCAAAAACCTTCATCTGCTAAATTTCGTTCCTTTTGCTTGATAAGTTCTTGTGTAATGCAGAAATTTGTGTTTCAGTTCTATGGGAAACCTCCCTTCCAGAGAAGGGAGGGGTATAAAAAAATACCATAGGGATATGTATTACACCTTAAAGCTCCCTGCATCCAAATTTCGTTCCATTTGCTTGATGAAATCTTGAGTTATGTCGTACTGCAGCGGTTCCCAACCTATTTTTTGTCCACGTACCCCTTGGCGATGTTTTTGAAATCAATTGTACCCCCTGGCTCAGTTTGTTCTCGCAGCGTGGGAGAGAGTAATGGCAGATCATGTTGTGTAGGTCTAGTTCAGGTTTCAAATTAAATTAAATACGCGTACCCCAGATTGAGAACCGCTGCCGTAATATGTGTTTCATTTGTATTGGAGCCCACTCTTCAATAAAGAAGGAGGGATATTAAACTACCATGAAGGTCTTGTACCCTGAAACCTCTTCATGCCAAATTTGGTTCCATTTTATCCCAGATGGTCTCGAGGTACGATGCTGGCCTAACAAGCCAGTCGTTGTAGGTTCGAGTCTCTGCTCGGGAGAGACTGTTAGTGTCAGTAGGGCCGTAGCGCTAGCCCCGCAATTGTCCTGTACACTAAACAGTTCGCTGCGAAGTCTGTGTATAACAAACAAAGGGTCAAGTTCCGAGTCGGAATGTAGCACCAAGGCTTTTTTTACTTGATGAAATCTTGAGTTATGCAGACATTTGTGTTTGGAAGCCATCCCTTTCAGAGGAGGGAGGGTGTCAACCCTCCGTGGAAATACTTGAAAACTCCGATCGAGTAAAACTTGCCGCCGCACCAAATTAAACATCTACAGGACACTGAACAGACCGGTAGTTCTCTACGGCTTAGAACTATTGGGTAAGGTAAGTAACTACTCACTCCCGACCCTAAAAAGTTTGACTGGGAGACCATTCTTTCCTGCTGATTTGTGACTTATTTGCTCTCTTCCAAGCTTGGAGGCATCGAAATGTTGGTTCCGACGCATGGTCACCAGTGTCTCATCGGTTGTTATCGGTTCCCTTCTCTTTCGTTATATATGGCAGGTATTGCAACAATTTGCTTCCTGATTTCGTTGACCCCTTTATAAAAACCTCTCGTGTTGTGTCTGGAGAAGCATACTTCTACATCTACGCATTAGATTGGTTCCTCCCACGAGGGTTGGGACCTGATCTCTACTAAGGTTACTCATATCATAGTTATCGCCTTGGGCTTCTAATTTGTTCGAAACAATTTTACATCTGCCTTAAATAACATTCTTAATCTTAAATAAAGAGAGAAACATTGTACATTGTAAATCATGATGTTTGACACCATGTTTAAACCCAAGATGGCGACTTCGGGTTGTTAGAAAGCTGTATAAAACATTCACAAAGCCTTCTCACATTGATGTTTCTGGAAACAAAATGACGCTCTGAAACCGAAGAGAAATATCTAATACAATTTTATTGATTCAAAATGGCGACCATCAGTTTCTGAATGTACGCAATAATTGATTATATATTATGCAATATGGATATTTTTACAATTGGGATGTTATTCAAGAAACAACTAACGATATACGACGCCATATTTAAATCCCAGAGGTTGACTTTCGGAAAAGCTCGGTAAAATTGAGGAACTGTTCAAAAATGCTGGTGTGCGGAGGCTTCGCAGGTCGTCTTCTTTTCGATAAAGGATGCTTGCTGCGTGCCTCGTCACCTCATTCCAATCAGGTCGTTATCGAGGATCATTGTCACTAGGCTGACGTTCGACATGCTTACGACATGCCTAACCTATTGTAGCTTGCCGTCTTTTAATGGTTGGACGATGATTGGTTCTCTCAGCAATTGGTGCAACTCGATGCTTCCGCTACGATCTGTCTAACATCTGCACTTTTTTTTCCTATATGGACTTCCTCACTCCGACCAGAATCGTTGATCTATTGTGAGATATGCCCGGGTGTGAAGAAGTGGCATGCTTATTATATTTATTTATCAGTGCTTGTGTGTAATATGCTACCTTTCCTTTTACACGCCTACTGTTCTACTATACCAAACCCCGTTCCCTCCTGCCAAATATCACCAATTATAATTCCCTGGAGAAGTTTCATCGTGCGTCCTTCTGGGCAATTTTATTGATAAGAGGGACTTATTTTTGTTAGGAGGAAGTCACGCAAAGGTATTGTAGATTTCAGCGTAAAGGAAGGGTAATTGGTGGGGAGCCTGAGAATAAACCCATGCCTAAAGTCCCTTTCTGACACCGAATGGCATGACTCTACTAAGATTCGAACCCACGACCATCCACTTAACAAAGCGGACTCTGTAACCTTGCGGCTACGCAGCTCCCCTTACATCTGGACTTCAACGCATATGATACGCAGCACCTTCCAACCCGGTGTTAGTCTTCCATGAGCATGGTCCAAGTTTCGTGGCCTTAGAAGACTATCGTACTATTTTGTAGTTGATCAACTTAATTCAAATTCAGACGTAGAATTTTATTCGAGTAGAGCGTACTCCGGAGTCCAGAAAAGGCACGTTTTTCTTGTCTACCAGGAGATTGACATTGTCTTCTCCGAAATTCAGGTAGGGTAATGTATCATGATCGGACCAGTTTAGACTATTTTCAAGGCACATCGCTTCTCAAGTCACATTTTCACCATTAATATTACATGTAATTACAAATAAAATACATTTATCAGAAAAGCCTATTTGTCTAGTTTACAGAAATAATAATTCATAGCAAATCCGACGTAAATTTATTTCAATATATCGTTTACTCTGATCATAGAATTTGTATCGTGATCGGACCAGGGTGAATCATAATCGGATCAAAAAATGTATCATAATCGGACTAAAGTATTTCTGAGACTTTGAGCGATGTTTTGCTTCGCGTGCTGGAATTTACTTGCATGGTGTTTGATTTGGGCTTGACAAATTTGATATTTCTGAATATCTTATCGTGATTATAGAAATCTTTTCGAACATTTTTCATATTATTTCGAGAATGTTTTGAATTATATTTCAATTTCAAATACGGCATGTTTGCTGATTCAATTTCTGGGTGTTTTTCGGGTTGCAGTTTCGTTTTGCCGATAGCGTACAGTTTTGAGAAACGATGTAGCCCCTAAGTAGTACTACAAGTTTGGTTTGAAGTGCAATGCTCTAACTTTTATGCCTGAAGCGTGAGCGCCCAGATTAAGTGCAAAATTCAGCCAATATCCGCGGTGAATAGTATAATATGAAGCCCACAAATAAAAATTTTCACATATTTTAATTTATCACTTTCTCGTAAACTGGACGAAAATACGCATAAAAAAGTGTTTCCTGAATAGGGGTGACACTGAGTTATATTTTTCCTATTTTAAGCTGTTTGTAGTGAAGTTTTAGGCGAGTTTGATTTAATTTGTGAACCTTACGTCATTTTATAGAAACTAAGCTTTAGCATTGACATTCTGTGTCAAAGAAATAAACCCAAAATCCTTCATTGGGTATATCAAGCATAAGCTTAGTGAAGCAGTATTTTTTCAAAAGTAAGCTGGTTCGATCATGATACGAAACAGTCCTTAACGCTTCACCAATAGTTCCAACTTTGAAGCAAATATTTCGCATAAAAATTGTTCCTAATTGTAATTTAAATGTTACGGAAACATATTGCTAGAAAATATACTGCAATCTTTAAATATTTGATTCTAAAATCATTACTTGAAAACAAGACTTGATAACAATTGAAAGGACAAACTGTGCTTGAAACTGGTTATTTTTTTTAAACTTTCCTAGTAATAGTGATAACTACTAAAGAAATCTGAGTTAAACCCTCTGAACATAATCAAACGAAGTTGCTTGATGATTCTGCTATATAAGTGATACAGTTTTGTATTCAATAGTTGAGAAATCTCACATATAAAAAATGGTCCGATCATGATTCAACACCCTATTTTTTCTTACATTTACCTAGTCTCCAAAGTGTAACTTTCTTCGATATTTGAGGGGGTCCAAAAGTGCCCCCGAAACTCGTACTACGCACATCGCCCAATTCATCGTCGACTCGAGTTGGATTTCTCTTGAATGTAGTAACCTTTCTTGCATATGCAACAAACAGACAAGAGATTGACTGCAAGATCTGAAACATCCAAGACACGCGTTTGCGCCAAACGGTTAAACTTAAGTTTAACGTTGCCAACGGCCAAAATCGGATGAATCTGCAATAAAAATAATTTGTAACGATTTTTTAGCTCCTACCAAAACATTCTCGTCTCTGCACATGTGGTGTTTAGCTCCAGAATCCCATATCCATTTATCTGCTGATTGGTTATGTCTTTTTGCATACCAAAAATGCCTGACAACTGCGTCCATTATTTAGAACTTTTGTAGTATATCCCCCTTACTATGCGTGCTATATAGGATAACCAGTCACTCACTATTGATCGAGGGATGACCCGTTGCCTCGTCACGCTCTCAGTCAGGTATAATGTGCTTAATAAAGCCAATTACCTTTCGAGGATTAGCAGACCAAATTTCACTGAGTTGTAAACAACTCTAATTGAGAAATTTGATTCTTTTCAAGTATAATGCACCACAGATGCATAGTAGATGTTTTGACGTTTCGCTTTCTATGCTGCAATGCGACATGTATCATCCTGAACTCGTTATTTAGATGATATTTACTCGGACAGTGCCCGGTTATTAGTCCAGTGTAGATACAGAGCGCCCAATTATTGAGCTTTTTTCTGGTTTTTGCTTTTGGCACTATTAATCTTTTTAATTGGTGACATCCTCTGAAAGCCATCCAGTTGGCTATCACTCGTTGTTCCTCCCAGTATTTAAGTACCATTTTTATTGTACAGTTCGAAATACCGCAAAAGGGTTCCGGATCAATGAATTACGAGGTGGAACCTTGTTTGGCCAGTTCGTCTGCTTTTTCATTGCCTTCAATTCTGCAGTGCCCTGGAACCTAATATAAATTGACAGAGTTCATACGACAGAGCCTCCCAGGCAAGTTTTGAAGTGCATTTGGAGTAGGAATGTTAAGGATATACGCATCCGCATCCGCATCATACCATGTGGATATTGCGAAAATATATCGCTTCATAAAATTTTGTGGAAAAATTTTCCTTGGTGTATTTACTGCTGGCCTAAATAAGTTTTGCACTCGGGAGGGACATGGTCATGTGAAATAAGCAAAATAAAACACAAGGGATGCTACGGATATCCGCATCCGCATTCAACATCCGAATGAAAATTGACATCCGCATCCACATCCGCATCTGCAGATGTCCGAAAAATCACATCCGTAACATCCCTGATTTGGAGGCACATAAAGCCTTCAGCGCCGCTTGTTCGTCAGAGAAAATGCAAACATTCGCATGTTTATAATCTTTCTTCAAGCAAAAGTTAACACACTCGATTATAGTGTAAATCTCTGCTTGGAATACGGTTGGCCATTCACCCATAGCCACTGATATCCGAACTCCAGGACCGTAGATACTCGCACTAGGCTGTCCCAAAAAAATCGATGTTGAAAAAGTCAAGGTGCTCAGCCCTAAATTGAAATATAATGTTATTTATAGCATTTTTGTAGAACATGTCGACTTTCTAAAAAATCGTTTTCAGGTTGCCCAAACGTGATTTATGAAAAAATGACTTTTTTCAGCTACAAACCCACTCTTTTGCACTTTTTTTCAACTCTGTTCGATTCCTAAATTTTTCCATATATTTTCTTATTTTTGTGGGGATGTTTTTGAATATTTTGCATGGTTTGGTTCAGCATCGCCTTCAATTGTTTGACGCACAGAGCCCATTGAACATCACAAAAAAGTGAATTTTTCTCATAATTTTCATATAAAACCCTCCAAAACACATATAAAAAATTTTTTGATCAAAAACTGAAATTTTCATTGCAAAGCGAGATTCAAGACGAAAATTTAGATGAAAAAAGATCCTTGATATCTTATCGGGGGGCTGAGATATTGGCGTTTTTACATGTGATGGGAAACTATGCATTTTCACAAAAAACCCACTAAAGCTCAATACAGTCAGGTTTTTGTTACGAGGTTTTTTTATACGCGTTTTTTTCGCGGATTTTTGAATTAACGCGGTTTTTTTACGCGGATTTTTGAATTAACGCGGTTTTTTTTACGCGGTTTTTTTACGAGGTACGTATCCCCCGCGTAAAAAAAACCTGACTGTATCTCCATTGCACAGTGTTTGTTTTTTTGCGGTTTGTGCGTATAATTTCCTAAATAGTGATTCAAATGTTGATTATAGCCATAAGGTATGTTCGGAAAAGTTTCAGCATATTCAAAAATGCATTTTTAATGTAGAAAGATGGGTGATCAATCCACCGATGAGTGAGATAAAAAATTTACTTTTTATACAGAATAAGATAGACGCAAGGTGTCTTGGACAAAGTTTATATTAAAACAAGAAACTTCACCGAAGACATCATGTTTCTATCTCTTACATATTACGAGCAACATTGAGTTTTCTATTGAAAGGCACTAAAAATCACAATTTTCGTTCAAACTTTTTTCGTAGATTTTTCCGAATTTTTAAACCTTCTACTAAGTTATCAGCCATTTAAAATTGCATTTGTTTCCTGAATATTGTTATTTTTTATCTCCCAAAATAAAACAGTTATTTAACATATATGTTAAAATGCATAGTTTTCCATCATATAGAAAAATGCCAATATCTCAGTTCTCTGATAAGATATTAAGTATCTTTTTTCATGTAAATTTTCGCCTTAAATCCCGCTTTGCAATGAAAATTTCAGTTCTTGATGAAAAAATTTTTTTTTGTGTTTTGAAGGGTTTTATCTAAATATTATTAGAAAAAAAATATTTTTTTGATGTTTAATGGGCTCTTAGAGTCAAAAAACTGAATGCAATGCTGAACTGAACCATGCAAACTATTCAAAAACAACCCCACAAAAATAAAAAAATAAATGGAAAAATTTTGGAATCGAACAGATTTGAAAAAAGTGCAAAAGAGTGAGTTTGTAGCTGAAAAAAGACATTTTTTCATAAATCACGTTTGGGCAAGCTGAAAACAATTTTTTAGAAAGTCGAAAAATTCTACAAAAATACTATGAATAACTTTATCTCTCAATTTAGGGCTGAGCACCTTGACTTTTTCAACATCGATTTTTTTTTTTTGGACACCCTAACCCGCTTGAGACGCAGAGCTCTCCCCTCCGCCTCTAGTTGCACAAATTTATGCAGAGGCAGCAGGTGAAGGATTGCGTCCAACGCTTTCGATGGGGTGCTGCGCATTGCTCCCGTTATAGCATTACACGCAAGACTCTGAAGCTTCGCTAACTTTGTTTTCGTAATAGCCTGTTTTGTTTTGAGCCACCAAACTAAAGAAGGATATGTTATTTTCGGGAGAACTTTTCTCGTTATTGCTATTTCGCGACTGACATTCTGATGTATTGTGACCAAGCCTTTCGCACTTGAAATACCTCATGCAGGACTTGTCTTTCTTCTTGCATACATCCCACTCGATCATAGACTAGACTCGATCGTTACATCCTCGGGAATCATTAACTTGATTTAATCTGCCGTCCTTTTTACTCCTGATCTTTTCTATGACTGAGGGCCCGTACCGGTTCAGCAAACTTATCATGAGAATCAGTGACATGCATTCGTCATCTAGCGAATATCTAATCACCTACAGGTTCATCGACATACTTCTTCATGGACGAAAAATCTTCGAGTTCCGGTCTAAT
This sequence comes from Wyeomyia smithii, assembly GCF_029784165.1. Classification (NCBI taxonomy): domain Eukaryota; kingdom Metazoa; phylum Arthropoda; class Insecta; order Diptera; family Culicidae; genus Wyeomyia; species Wyeomyia smithii. The sequence continues at coordinate 44,411,141 of NC_073695.1, read as the reverse complement.
CAACACCCGCGGTAGACTGATCTTGGGATAATTGGTACTTTTCTCTAGGGCGGTCCTAAGACTTGCATCTATGGCCGATTTTGCCATCTGTACAAGGCTGCAATTATAACTCTCGTTGCGCTCCAACAGGACATCATCCGGGAAATTGATAGCTTCTTGGATGATTGGTGGGACACGATACTTGGAGTTATCTTCGCTGATTAACATTCTCAGCCAATCACACTGAGGACCTGAACTTCAAATCCGAGACAGATGTAGATGGTTACAAAATGGTGGGATTTCCACACGAAACCAGTACAATGTTTTAACTCTGATAATTGTCATTTTGAAGTAGAATACTTCTCTCAGGAAGTTCGGCTACATAGGGATGTGAAATGAAAATCTAAAACCGAAAAAAGTGAAAAATATGTCCAATTTCAAATGCTAATAAATCGGTTAGTATTCAATGGATTTCCTTCGTTCTTGCAGCAATAGATTGGAAAATCTTCTAAGATTCTTCCCAAAATAAGATAATTGTAATTTTATTATTCACACTATTGTACTATTGAAAATAGTCAAGCCTTGTCAAAATGAAAAATTCGACCCCTGATTGGTCGTTATATGCTTGCTTCTCAAGCACGGTCGACAGAATCATATACCTTGCAATTGAAAACATGCTATTTGGCCTATATAAGAGCCTGTTTCAGCCGGAGCCGCTCATAACAGTTCTGAACAGCGACGACAGCAGTCCTCCCTTAGCAGCAGCGGGAGCGAGCAGTGGGTACCATCGATAGCGGAAAGCGGCCACAACTGTGGCATGGCTGTGGATAGGCGTAGCAGTTCCAGCGGATCTCACCATCGATAGCAGCAGGGCCAGCAGATGCAGTTACAGTGGATACCAATGGCGGCCACAACTGTGGCATGGCTATGCATAGCGTAGCATCAGACAGCGACAACAGCAGTCGTCCTTCCTTAGCAGCAGCACTAGCCCTGTGGTTGGTCACCACGTCTCAGGAGCAGCGCGGTTTTTCTCAGCGTGTGTCACCAGACAGCCATTATTCCCCCCGTGTTGGGGCAGCATGAAGATTGCCATCAGGAAATCCAATTTTGGAAATCAAAATGCCTTTTTGAAGGCAAATAAACAAGTCATTGAAAGTTAATAATTTTTGTCAACGCAAGCAAGCATTCTGTGTTGCATCCTAGCAATTTAAATTTGTCGCACCCGTCTAATTTACTGAATGTGAAATAGCTTCCACAGTGCATGTTGTCCGTGTATCTTAATTCCCCCAATGTTAGGGCAGCTCAAAGGTTGTAATTAGCAACCGATTTTGAACAGCAAAATGCTTTTTAGAAGGCAAATAAAAAATAATTGAAGGTTAATAATTTTCTGGCATCAACACAAGCAGACATTCTGTGCGGGATGCAATCAAATTCTGTTGTAGTTGTCTAATTTTTACTTTATTTAGTAAACTCCCCACTGTAGGGGCAGCGCAAACGCTGCGATCAGCATAACCGACATTGAATAATTAACTGCCCTGTTAGTACGCATTCACAAAAGCAGTTAGTTCGACTATGCAGAGCTAATATGAAGTCGATTCAATCAATCAGCATAAACAGAATTTCGTCGTCTCCCAGCTGCCAAGTTGCAACATGATGCAACACGCAACAGCGAGCAAACGAAATCGCTTGATGTTACAAACCGCAATAAGATACGGGTTAAAACCGTTGCGTGTGTGAGAGCACCATCGGTGTTTATTCGCTGGATACTCTATCTACTGAACGCAATAATCTGCTTACATGCGACACGGGGACGGGAACATTTTCTTCAACCAAGCTGCACAACACGACACAAAACATGTTATTTTGTTGCTTCAATGAGAGTGCTATCGGTCCGGCTCGACAAGAAATCATTTTTGTGCATCCGAAACTAAGGAAAAACTTTAGAAACTGAAAAAAGAGGTGGAGCTTATCAAATGATCGCTCTGAGCCATGAGCTATATCATTCCACCACGTACGTAAAATAATTCATTCCTATTTTCATCTCTATATAAGAGCCTGTTTTAGTCGAAGCCCCTCATAATAGTCCTGAACAGCGACAACAGCAGTCTTCCCTTAGCAGCAGCGGGAGCAGAGCAATGGGTACCATCGATAGCGGATAGCGGAACTGTGGCATGGCTGTGGATAAGCGTAGCAGTTTCTGCGGATCTCAGCATCGCATCGATAGCAGCTGGGCCAGCAAAAGCAGGTACAGCGGAAACCAATGGCAGCGTTTAGCGGCCACAACTGTGGCGTGGCTACGGATAGCGTTGCAGTTGCTCAGCAGTTGGGCCAGCGTATAGCGCTGTGCCATGGCTATGCATAGCGTAGCTGTTACAGCGGGTATATCAGCATCGATAGTAGCAGGGTCAGCTGATGCAACGACACTCCCTTCACTAAAATGCTGTTTCAATGTGATAGCGGGAAGCATCAGCAGCAGGCTTGCATGAAGTGAATACATCAGCCAGCAACTTTCTCTAAGGCCTCTGCCATAGTAGACGCGAAAAGCGGCGCGAACCGATTCGCTCGGCCGTAGGTTAATGTACAGCTCCACTGATGGCTGTACATTAACCTACAGCCGAGCGAATCGGTTCGCGTCGCTTTTCGCGTCTATTATGGCAGAGGCCTAATGGGAAAGTTGTATCATTTTGTTCAGAAGAATATTATTGTCGGTAATATTACAGAGATGCGATTGCGTAAATCAAATTTTGAATTAAAAAATTGTTCTTTTGAGAACAAATAAAACACTTATTTGAAGAGTTAATAGCTTTTGGTACCAATAGCAGTATAGTGACAGCCTCAACGGTAGATGCAGATGCAGCCGGTACTTCCCTGAGGCCGATGTAAAGGTAAATGGGAGCAGCACGGCGAAACAGACGCGCGTCATTTTTCGTTGTTGATATTCCCCACATGAAACGACGCGCTTTCGTATGATAGCGGTGGTATTAGCGGTAGATGCATTTGCCAACAAGCCGTGTCTAGTTTTCAATGTGGAAACACCTTTCTCATTGTGTTGACCGTGCGCCTTAGTCCTCACTATCAAGGTAACACAGAGATGTAAGATAAACACTACATCCTATGATAAATTGAACAATTGTCCTTATGAGGACAACAAATGAATTAATGAAGATTTAATTTTGAATTAGAATACTTCTCTCAGGAAGTTCGGCTACATAGGGATGTAAAATGAAAATCTAAAACTGAAAAAAGTGAGAAAAATTTCAAATGCTAATAAATCGGTTAGTTTTCGATGGATTTCCTTCGTTTTTGCAGCAATCGATTAGAAAATCTTCTAAGATTCCTACCAAATGCATGAAATTGCAATTTTATCATTCGAACTATTGTACTATTGAAAACTCTTAAGCCTTGTCAAAACTCAAAATTCGACCTCTGATTGGTCGTTATACCGCGCTTTCCCAAGCACGGTCGGCAGAGTTATGGACCTAGTAAATGGGAATGCATCATTTGGCCTATATAAGAGCTTCATCAGATAATGAACAAACATTTCATCGGATATTAAATTAAACAACTGAAATTTGAAGAACACAAATGATTATTTGAAGAGTTAATATTTTCTCGTTTTGCGCTATAATTCAAAGGTAATTATCTTCCTCTACATGCATACTCTGACTATTATTACGTGTTTGCGTCGCTTAGTGTTTGGCTACGGTCATGCAGAACGCAAATAACGGCGCGATGCGATTCGGCAAGACGAAATCTGTTGAAATGTATAGCTCTACTTCGCCTTAAAAAGAGCTGTACATTTCACCACGGTAAGGCGAATCGCATCGCGCCGGCATTCGCGTTCTGCATAACCGTTGCCTTTGTTCCGTTCCCGTTTAATGATGTCGTATTAAATGTGCATATTACAATTCGGCAGCACTTCAACGTCTCATTTGCACAAAATTTAAAAATATTCAATGAACTTCATTCAAAATATCAGACAAAAAGAAATAACTATACTGTCAATTAACGGTCAACGTTTGTTTACTAGAAAAAATGACTGACACGCAAGCAGCCGGGTTATCTTTCTTGTAAAAGTATTCTACTTCAACCTTGCGGTCGTGGCTTTGCATACAACCTTCTTGTGGTTTTTTGGTAATTAACTCTGCTTACCTCGAATCATAATCTGGCTATGCAAACTATTGGAGAAAAAAAAACCTCTAACTTTTCAAAAAAAGATTGCAGAATGCGATGGTAGATCAAAACGACTTACGAAAATTGCTGCTCGACTCATCAGGATCGCACTAATATAGGCAATATGCCTTTCGGGTACATACTTCACCAAGGCAGTTCAAGGTATTCCCCATAATGTTGTTGTTAATCTTTCTCTACTTCAGCCCTGTGCAAACTGTCCAACTGGGAGGCTCACTGACAACCAACCGAAAGAGAGTCGCTTTGTGCATGGGCCGGGAATATGCCTCCCGTAAACTAGCAGGAGGCGCATTATATGCAAAGTTGACATTTATCTCGCCAGGATTTATAGTTTTATTCGCTAACAGATTTATACTGGCCGTCTTTTTCGCTACACCATACATTCACACACCCACACTAGATTCCTACCGTGTAGGCGAAACTTTGAAGAATAGGATGTGTATCATGTGTCCTTAACTGGGAACTAAACATCAGAGGTGCAACTATTTTGCGGAGAAGGTGTACTGCTAGCCAAACAGAACAAAGCAGATGGGAAGTGCTGTTCGCTTTTGGTCGTCGAAACCCAACCTGGCGGTGCACCGGTGTGGCATGGTAAAACTTAAGCAAAAGTAGTAAGTGTGCATTTATGAAACAACTAGCTACCTACTTTGCTTCGCTTTTTGTTGAGCTCGGATTTCGCTTTCACAGCTCGGTTTTCCTTAACCCTTAAATGCGCACGATGTTAAAAAATCATTTAAAAACATAAAATCTTTGTTCAACAGATTAACTGCTCTAAAACTAACAAATATGCATACAAAAATTGAAAGATTTACTTTTTAATGTGCAAATATTACCATGTTGTTTTTAAACAACACTGTGACTTTATCGCAAAATAGAGTCGAAACAATTACTTTTGTTAATAGTAACTTTAAAATTGATCTTTTGTTAGTATAACTACTGATCTTTCAAACATTTTCACTAACCACTAACCTTATTTTAAAATTTATTTCCAAAGACAGTCAGCACCAGTCGGGAATCTCGCCATGTTTTTTTTCGTTCCCGAGATTTTGACACAAAAAATAAAAACAAATATTCAAATACAGTACTTCCAGCTGTTAAGTTTTCTTCGTTAGAGTCTAGAGAGTTGTTCTAATGAATTTTATTTCTAAAAATACTAAAATACGTATATTTTAAAACGTTCTTAGTAATGTTGTTTTAAAACAACATTGCGCATTTAAGGGTTAACTACACCCACTTGAAATTATGTGACAGGTTGGGAATGGATGACACGTTGCTACTATGTAGATTTCTGTCAAAGCTGGCATGGCAGGCGAGAAAAAAAACGGTAGTGAAAGTCGACGAAAGTAAACTAAGTTACTCTTGGTCTCAAGTGTGGCAAAGGAAAAATGCTGATTGCAGTTCTCTGTGACACATGCCAGGCGCACCAGCTTGGCCTAATTTGGCATGAAAGCTGAAGAAATACTGCTCATAGTTGGGTTTTAGTTTTTTTTTTCATTAACATACAGCAGCTTGCATGTTATTCAACTAGCATGTAAAATACCAAGAAGAGCATCCAATAGTAGAAATTTTTGAATCTCACCATTACGACGCAACGCAACGGTTCATGGTTCCACTGATTCTCGATATAACAAACGACCGGCCGAAGCTGAGCCTCGTGCTGTTCCGAAACAAAGCCCATTATCCACTCATCCACTGCTGATAATCGGCCATTAATTCGACAGGGCTGCAGCTACTCGTGCTCGGTAGTGAACTCGTGTGACACTTCGTGTTCTGCACGTTTTGATTTGACCTCGATAGTGAAGCGATTCCATTAAACTCTGCCCGTCTGATCTGGATCTCTTCACGGTGATGGACGGCGATGTATCCGAATTGGGTCCACTGGCGCATGGCCGGCAAAATGATGAAAGCTCTTCAGCTCAATGGATTTTCCTGCTGTAAATCGTTGCTAAAGTTAATACTGATGCTCAACAACCAGCGCAAACTGTGTGCGAAATTTCATCGGCACAAAGTTAGAGTAATTGATTGGCGCTACGAACACTCATAACGATAAAGCTGTCGTGCGTTCCTCATGTTACCAAAAATAAATTAAATTTTCCTTCACTATCGGCGAGGTACGATCCGTTGAAAATCAACGGGAACTAATTATTTACACCAAGGTGATAGCATTTGAAGTTTAGCTGCTACGGCTGGGGACAACATGACGAAACCAATTGCTCAGCCACAAAATCGGCTTTCCGTAGCAAGTATGTTATGGCCGAACGTAGCAGACTGCATGTATGGTAACTCTAGAATATTGTGCCCTGGATCATCATCCGTCTCGACAGGACTTGTCTGGCTGCTGGCTACTATTGAAAACGGATCCATGCTTTTCAACTAGACTGCTAACCTTATGGCCGCTAGGAAGGCAGGCGTCTGTGCTCATTTATGCGGATTGATCGATAAATAATTAAATATTTGCACTCGCTTAATTGAATTTCTATCCCGTGGCGAGTGCGCGCGCCCATGCTGAGGGCGAAATTTATGTACGACAACATAGGTACAGAACACAATGGAGCAGACTTTGGAGGTGTTTGATTCGTTCGACTGCCAGTAGAAGTTAAAAAACTACCATCCTGAGAGTACTGAACGATCAGTTCCAAATCAATGGATTATATGAATATTATTTAGCTTCCGCAACCCAACTTATATTTCTGACCACAACGACTTGGCATCTTAAAGCGTCCAGTGCAAGTAATATATTTTAATCTGGTAATATGCAAATTTTTTATTTTGTTAAAATAAAATCAATGTTCATAATGAAAAAAAAATTAAAATGGTTTTGGCTATAACTAGGGTTTTTCAGCTTCAAGCTGAAGTCATTTTCTGTGTTGGCTTTTTCAATATTCTGAGCTCAATTTGAAAACATTTTCTTTCAAACCATTTAGAAGCACTTTTTTGAAAGTAGCCTTGGATCATAGCTTTTTTCGTCATTTTGAGCTTAATTTAACCCTTAGTTTTTTCTTTTCTGCTTTTTTCGTCAATCCCAACTCAATACATGAACGTTAGTTTCGTCCTTCTTAGACCTTAAAAAAGCACTGATTTGCCATTGCATGCTTAACTTGAGGATATTTCCTTTTTAAGTAATAAGAAGCGTTTTTTCTTTGATTTCAACTCAACTCGTGATTGAATTTTTTTGAGAACATTTCTGAATTATATTTGGAAACAAATTTTGTTTTCGACATCCATCAACGAAGAAGAGTTTTTTCGCACATTTGAGCCCAATTTGAAACAGTTTTATTGTTTTGGCTTGCAACCTTTAAAAAAGTTTTTTTGTCATTCTGAGCTTAATTTGAGAACATTATTTTACCTTTCCCAACCATTAGAAGCTCTGTTTCCCCAATCGGAATTGAAAGTGGGACCATTCCTTTTCTTTCTTTATTTTTTATGGAAGCGTATCCTCTTTTGGCTTTTTTCCTTTATCTAAGCTGAATTCAGGATCTTTGTTGTGTTCGTTTCGGATCTTTTGAAGCGATTTATTGCTCTTTTCAGTTTGATTTGTGATTTTTTTATTTTCGGATCGTTTTCTATTTGTATCTTCTATATTTCCGTTTTGAAATGATTCTGACATCAAGTTTTAAAGATATATCATTTTTTTCGTCTTTCTATTCTGTTTCTATTCAATTTCTGATCCTTTCCGGTTAAAATCCTTCCTATCCTTGAGAGGCACTTTTCCGACATTCTGAGTTCAATCTTCGAGCAATTCCATCTTGAGCCCAAAAAAATACTGAACAAAAAAAAACAAAAACTCGAAAAATTGATTCTACTGCATGAAAACGCTCTGCGTCATACTGTCAAAGTCGTTAAAACGTATATTGAAACGCTCAAATGAGAAGTCTTCCGCCATCTTATTATTACTTGCTCCCTTCAACGGCACCAGGTCCGGACGATCAACAGCAAGCTTGTCATATTTCTCCTCGGAGAATCACTAGTGTGTAGGAGAACATCTTTCACTGCACAAACAACTGCTCTCACACTGGTGGACCAAGCGACACACTTGCTTGAAAAAAGCAGCGAATCGTTAGTATTTGAGGAGCTTGCAAAAAATACCGCGGTGAAATCTGAGATATCTCTCCGTAGAGACTCTAAACTGGTGTGAGCTTTCTCGCACGAAAGGACATTACGCCCAATAACTGCACAACAAAGCTCACTGCAGTGCTTTTACTGTGTGTCTCTTAAGCATATAAGGAATAAGGGGAGCATCTAGTTAGAAAAGTAGGCTGCGTTGTTTGCTTTGCACCTCGAAACTAAAAAAATCAGCTGCCCGTCACGTATGTTTGCTCCTCGAATTCGTTACAGTAGTGACCACCGCGGTGTACTTCTGTGTATTCTAACTAGGGTGATTGATCGCTCTAGTTGTGCTCAGCTGTGGGGTAAGCACTTAAGCAGCAAGTGTATTATTTTTTCTGCGAACAGCAGAAACACAGCTCAAAGCAGAAGCAAATATCGAAAAACTGCTTGATTCGAGGATAGGTATGGTAGTTGAGCTCTGCCAGAATGATGGGGTAAAGTTGTTGCTCCTCCGTGATCGATCTGAGCTAGTAAAGTTGCACAAAGAACCACGTATATGGCTACTTGGGATTAGTTTGCCATCTTCAGCGTATAACAATTCAGTAGCTGTCGCTTTGTATGTATCGATAACGGCGCCGGCCACGATCGTTAGGGTAAGGAAGGATGTTTTGAGGAAGGAAGTGTAACAGTCATTGTTGTCGCGGACCGAGTTTTCCGGTGCATCTCCACGACTGCGACGGAAAGGAAGGGTTGTGTCACCGTGTTAAGTGACAGAATCAAACAGTGTTACGTGTGAAGTTAAGTCATTACAAAGACGAATGATAACGAAAAAGCAAACGCACTTCGGCATACGCGGTTCATTGAAAGGTATCCATTGCTTAGTCTTTAGATTAAACGCGATATTTTTTGATTAAACGAAACCTGCTCCGATTTGCGACACGTTCATAAGAGCAACGGGCAAGCAATCTCCGGCTAAAAGGATAGGCCGAGATCGAGCTCATCTCTATATTTCCACGATTGCGACGAAAAGGAAGTTTTGTGTCAATATGTCTCCGTGCTAAGCGATGGCATCGAACGATGTTACGCGCGAAGCTACTCATTACGAAGACAAACATTTACTATTTTTCATGTCAAATACCGCGCTCCTATGCGATCGACGCGGGTGAAAATCATCTACCGTTCGAAGCATCTAAGTACATTCAATTGATTGCCTGTTACCAATCCTGAATACCAATCCTGAATACCTGCATTCTGTAATTAATTTTTTTTTATTTTTTTGATAAATTTTTTTTATTTCTTCAGGTTTATTTTACTTTTACTGGTTAGCTTACAGTGTGGAGTTTTCGTAGAAAAAAATCTGATTTCTATGAGGTGAGGTTAATTTGTAATTATGTTTTTGTTTTTTTTTTCTTCCAAAATTTGTTGTTGCGTCATGGTGTATATTTTTTTCTGGAAGGACAAAATCGCCGTCTGCAGCGTTGCCTAAGACATTATACAATCGAACAAACCATTTCCCCTTTTTATTCGTAAGATTTGAATCACTGCGACCATTTTCTTCATCTTTTGTGGTATATCTTGTCTTTAGCCTAGGTACTCGTAGCAGAAACATCACTATTGATGAAAGTGATCGTTGTTGTCATACCGCGCTTTTTTTTTTTAAATTTTCCTTTATTGTTTTTTTCTCCAAGATCAAACTACAATCAGTTACTCTGTTGAAGTTTTCATATAAAAAAAACATAATCATCAAAACTCACTATTCATAAACACTTTTTATAAATCAACCAAGATTCAAAAAAAAAATAGCTTAAAATGACATCTTTAGATCATAAGAACATCTATGCAAAGTTCCAAAATGATAGATTAAAGTGGTTGCCCGTTTTTGTGGAATTGCACTACGTTAAAATATGATAAATCAAAAGCCACTAATATTAATGACGCAACTTTCTCGGAGCGATGACCAATTATTTGATGTAAATTTTGTTTTTGTTTAACCCGTAAAGACCCGGGACGGACCTTGTTTTTTTAAAAAGCTCGTTCTCAGCACATGAACGGCCGATTTGGGAAAACTTGGAATTTTATTCAAGGGGAATAGTTGCTCTAAGTTCTGGTAAAGATGCCACCCCTCCGGACTCTTCCCGTTTTCGTGAGACGCAAATATGTCTGTGTTTTTTTCTCATTTTTCAAACAGATTGAGCAAACACTGGGAATTTTCATACGTATCAATTGTTCCATGTATCAAATCATGTCAGGTGGATGAAATATGGTAAGTAAGAGTGAATTTTGGAGTTTCTAAATTATTTCAGTACAAAATCACAAAACTACGTATTTTCATAAAATATCAAATAAGAAAATCGTTTTTCAAATTTCAGGCTATACATTTTTGGAGGGAGGTCTCCTGAATCAATATGCGATGAAATATTTATTTTAGCATGCAAATATTGTGAGAAAAACGAGTTTAAATTCACTAAAGTACGTATCTGTGAATGCTAGAATAAATCTTTCGGCATCTTTGGATTCAGAAGACGTTACTCTAAAACTATAGAGCTGGAAAATTGAAGAGCCAAGTTGAAATCTACCGTGAGAGACTGGGAAAATCAGGTTTCTCTGAATATACGTACTTTTGTGAATTTAAACTGGTTTTTCTCAAAATGTTTGCACGCTAAAAAAAATATTTCATCGCGTATTGATTCAGGAGACCTTACCGCAAAAATGTAGAGCTTAAAATTTGAAGAACGGTTTTGTTGTTTGAATTTTTCTAAAAATACGTAGTTTTGTGATTTTGTACTGAAATAATTTGGAAACTCCAAAATTCACATACCATATTTCATTCACCTGACATGATTTTATACATTGAGCAATTGATACGTATGAAAATTTCCAGTGTTTGCTCAATCTGTTTGAAAAATTAGAAAAAAACACAGACATATTTGCGTCTCACGAAAACGGGGAGGGATCCAGAGGGATGGCATCTTTAACAAAATTTAGAGCAACTATTCCCATTGAATAAAATTCCAAGTTTTCCCAAATCGGCCGTTCCAGTGCTGAGAACGAGCATTTTCAAAAAACAAGTTCCGTCCCGGGTCTTTACGGGTTAAGGAAAGCGAAACATTCTTCAACCAATATTGTATGCTTACGTACCCGGAGAATTGTCCTGTAATGAATAAATTCTGTAGGAAAACGTTATTAGGATTACATTCTGTAATTAAATTCAACATAATCTTGCAAGTGTGTAAAGATGTGCGTCTCCGCACACAAACACAAATCCACTCGCCAAGTACAATCAAAATGATCATCATACAAGTACCATCCGTTGTCATCGCCGGTTGGAGCACCACATTCGTCTGCTCGAGCACCAGTAGCAGCCAGCATCCCCCGGAGGATGAGCCATATTTACATAAATGATGCAAGCCCGGCACCAGTCAAGCTGCTTCAGCGCGTTCGTTATCGTTGAAGAGGTTGCAGGACCAGTCCCTAGCAGCACGAGGCAGTCCTTCCTCAACGACAGCAGCCGGATAAAGTCCAATTTACACTCTGTGGTCTGGTATGTACCATCAAGGAAGCGAAATGTGCGGAAAGCCTAGAACATATGTATGTTTGAGCTACAGCACTACAGAAATAATTATAATCTCTCAGAAGCTTGGTATTTACCACGGGGGTCGGTCAACAGATTGAAAATGGTTACGAAAGTGTCGAATAATGGTTCCACAATGTGTAAACTATTATTACCCAAAATTTCAGCCTTTATTCCAACCAATGCTAAATCAAATCAAAAATATATCACAGCGTAGTTTAAATCATTCAATCTTAATATACTCTGCATCCACATGCTCTATTTTATTTTCATTGACTATTAATTTTACCTGAACCATTTTTCTTCGGATAGTGAACAGAATGCAGCCATAGCCGAGCCAGATAAGTGCTCAAAGCAGGAGCAAAAAACCGACTACCATAATCTCGATCGGTATTTTTCCCCTTTCTACATTGGCTCGAGAGCCGCGGAAACTTGAGACCAATTGTCTGCTCAACTGCACTGCAACTCCTGCGATTATGGGGGCAACCGGATCTAGAATTATATGATCTGCTGCACTGTAATCCTTCTTAAAAAATTCAATAACTATAACACACGTTCACCAGTTAGCACTTCACTTTCCACTTCCTCGCAGATGTGCTTTTTCTTGTAATCAAAGCTGAAAATCAAAGTTTACTGGGATTCGCTGAGCTACAGTGAGAAAGAGAGAGCAGACGAATGTAAGAAAACAATGCAATTCAACCCGATTTTTTTCCTTTTTTTCTGAGAAAGAAAAGTTGTTTTCAAACATGCTACCATCAATTTTCATTTCTTGGTTTTACGGTCTACCTCTCAATCTGGCTGCCAGCTTCACTAGGGGTGGGGGAGAGCGAGCGTTTCATATTCAAACGTAATTTAATCGTTTGTGTTATAAATGAATATTGAATGTAAATAACAGAGAACTCCACACCGGAATGGAAGGCGATGAACCGCTAGGCGGCGGAGGAACTCTAATCGAAAATCACTCTCACTTTTTGCCGGTTTTCCGCTCGGTTGGTGCTGATGGAATTTATTGGTTTTTGTCACAATTGCTACATCGATGGTTACCAGCTTAGTTTTTTTTACCAATTATAATTCCGTTTTAATTGATGTTGACATAATTGAAGCGGAAAAGAAATCTGCGCGCCGGAAAGTGGCGTTTCCAGATGAGAAATTAACGATAAAACCTCGTGGGTGTGAGATAAGCGTGAAATAAGTTGGAAGCAACCGGATAAAATTGCGCTCTATTCTGTAAATCTAACGAACGTGACTATCTTAGCAGCCAATAAATCTTGGACCTCTCCCCGGAATAAAATCTCCAGTTTCGGTACTGTGATGGCTCCCTTGAGTGCGAAAAGTTTTTCGCCCAGAAAATTAATTAAAAATTGTTTCGGCTCTGCCGTGGGAGCGAGGCAGCGAAATCTAACTGTCTAACGCCGGCCGGTCTGCCCTCCCAGCAGCAGCAGCCGATGGAGCGCGATCTGAGTTGATTAACCGTGACGTTTGTTGATGAAGATAAAGATTGGCTCGGAAGGGCAAGTTCGATGATGTATGGTGCATGGGTGTGAATGTGCGTGGGTGTGGCGGTGTATGGGGAAACAAGTGTTCACTATCGAATTATTTTTTAGTTCTTAAAATATGAAATCATCTGACAAATAAGTCTAGCTTAAAAAATGTGCACTAATAATTTACATCAAGTAATTTCTACGAACCTGAGCAAGGATGGGCTGAAACTAAAAATGTTTTCCTATTTGGAGGACATTCGATTGCGGCCAGCTAACTAAAATATTGTTTGGAGACAATTTTCGGAAAGTTGATTTCATGATTTCTACAGTAACCGTTACCGTTGACTGCAGCTAGAAAAGATAACATGTTCTGGATCTATTGGTTTCGATCCTCATGCAACATTGAAACAAATCCAAAAACTAGCCAGAAATAATTTCAACACCGTTAGAGATGTTGATGTGCCAAAAGGAAGAACAATCGAAGATCTAACATTCGTTTCATTGAAGATTGGTATCGAATTGCAGCTGTAGGAGCTAGCCCTGTCCAAATCGACATGGCAGAAGGGAATTATCTTTCAACCATTCGATTTTCAACACGGCTCAAACTCACACACTTTCTTTCGCTTTCTGTCAACGCATGAGGAAACGATACGAATTGAATTTATTTCTGACCCGCCCGTCTCCAACTTCTTTCGACACTCGACTTATTGCGATAGCACATCCATAGTAAACAGAAATTTAACTGACCAATTAGGAACGACAACAGCTTATTACCGCCCGCTCGAATATCCACCACAACGAATGCTTACTCTCTACTACCAGAACACGAGAGGCCTATGAATCAAAACAAACGATCTGTTCATCGCTCTCGCTTCGTGCGACTCACATCACATCGCGATTCGTCGGAAAAATCGACTCTTATTCACCCGCTACCACTGCGTCATTGCCTGTAGCTCCGAGGCCAATGGACGGGACTGCCGCTTTCTAATATGTATGTCCATGTTCGCCAGGTACTTTTCCACTGTTTAGCCGGTTACACCGACCTCCCGATCAAGCGTACGCAGCGATGTAGCCACTTTTCGCTCGGTCTCCCTCTTCAGTATTCTTTGGAGCTTTTTGTCGTTCAGGGTCGTCGGCCGTCCGGAACCCGTCTTTCTTTCGATGCTCTAATAGTAGTCCAACACTGCCAAGATGTTGTAGATACCGGAACAAGGGTAACCGCCGTTCTTTTTCTGTACGATGTCCGTTTTTTTCGCCATTACGGGTAAAATTCGAGTCAATTTTTTTCTGCCGACTCATGGATTACTATGATTGATGCTGCATGGGTAGTTTCGTCAGTGCGTGTAAAGGTAAACCCATGAAAAATCGGCATTATTTGAGCACTTTTCAATGCAAACGTTGGGGCTCACCAATTTTGTCTTCTCGAAAAAAGTCGCCATTCCAAATTTAAGCCTAACCGGACTTCTGATAAGGTTTTATTACAGTCGTGAAAGTCTTACATTTTTAACAAAGAAAAAATGCACAAGAGAAGTTCTTGAAGTTTCCGAAATCGACTTTTTTGATAGCAAATATCTTAAAAATGCATGAGAGGTCGAGAACTCATATTATTTCATAAAAATTGTTGAAAACAAATTAACTTTCAGAGACATTGAAACTTTTGCGCTGGAAGACTCGAACTACACCAGAAAACACAAGAGACACTCCCAGCCAATGACGGTGATCGGTGATAAAATCAACGATACACATTCGATTTTTTTCGTTTCCTTCGTTAGTTCATTCTCTCTCATGAATTTAACTCACGATAGCTGTACAAACCGATGAATCACTCTCTGCTGATTGAAGCAGAATGTGAATACGAAAGAGAACAATCGCCAGACGATAATTATCGGTAGCTAGAGTCGATTGCGATCGCTGGGATAATTTATCACTCATTCTTCCAGGGTCGAAAGTGTTGACAGTAAACCCGATTTTTCTTCTATTTTGCAGAATTTTATTCGCTGACGCTAACGATTAACAAGATGCACTTCTGTTCCCCGGTTTTACATTCATCGAAAGTTTGTTAACTGTTTCAAGTTGGTCAATGTAGTTGCATTAAATTATTGCTGTGCGGCAGTTGTATCTATGCAATATGCAATTTCATAATGCATTGAGGTTTAAAAATTGATTATTTACGAGTTGAAGCAATTTCCAACTTTTAGGTTATACTGGCTCCATTGCATCATATGTAAGGGGTCAGTAGTCAGTATAGTAAAAGTTAAACCTTGAACGAAACAAACTTTAACTCTTTCTTCAACAATTTTTCCTTTTGTGGAGCAAAACAACAATAGTGAAATCTATATGAGATTTCATTACATAATTGGAACTTTGTATGAGTTGTCTGAAAGTCTTCAAAAAAAATCAAAAAGGGAACTATTTGCTAAAGCGGCAATTCTCAGCGCTGATTCCGGCATTCGATCCACGCCCTGGACGAACAAACGTCAACCAAACTAGTGATTTGGATATACCGGCTCCTGGTGCATCAGCTGACGGAGGTAACGCAAGTGGTCATTCAGAGCATGCACCGCTACCGCAACCATCACTTGCTTTGCTGTTCCGCGGACCGAATATCAACGGTTACAATGTGGAAATTCCTCTCTTTCAACCGGATTGGAAAATTTTCCGTGCCGTCCAGGAACTGATACTTCAAACCAACATGACCAAGCAGGACAAATTCCGCAAAATATGGCAACCAACTTATTCCATTTGTTTTGAGACACCTGGATGTACATTCTGGAAATGCCTTTTAAAATTACCAGCTACAAATGTACGCTGCGCATAATCGCACTTCCGATCAGTATCGACATCTACTGCACATCGAAAAACTATGCTTTCTCCATCTTTTACTTTTTCTACCGCCTGAAGATTTTTTTCCTTTTGAGATTCCGCCTTGCGATACATTTTTCCGGTTATCACGGCACTTAACACTCACCAAATGATTGAATCGAAGGATTTACGCTCGAACGCTCATTCGGATCGGCAAACGATAATGAATCACCGACTGAAGCCGATGAGTGAATCAGAACAGGGCATGAACAAGCTGCAATAAAATCGCAAACAGTTGACAGGCGACAATGTTCACTGTGTATTTTTCCAGCGATTCATTTGTCACATCAGTTTGCTGCTCGAGAGACGACAAAAAATATTGCGTTGGAAGCGTGATTTGAATCCAATAGGATTCTCTCATGAGAATTCATTGATACGATTTTAACCATCCTTGCTCCCAGCTCGAATATTTTTTTCATCGATAAAATAAATGTAATTTTGACCGCTTTTAGGCTCTACTTCCCGAAATAGCTCAAATTTTTACAAAATTTAGCTATTTAGCTCAAATTTTTACAAAAAAAAATTTTTATAGCGAAAATAAAATTCGAGAAGTCAATTTCCATTGGAACCCTAATAAACTATCAAAAAATGGTGACATTAAAAAATTTTAAGGTTGGTGCAAAATACACAATATATAATAAATCTATGACTATAAATTGCCAACAAGCGGTAACTTTATTATTTTTTTTCTATTAGCCAACATTCAAAAACATTTGATCGTTTAGCAAAAAGCCGTTTATGGAGAAGAAGAATTTGAGATTAAAGTGGTAGTTTTTTATGAAAGTACTAGAGCTGTCACCTTTCATCCCCAGGGCTAAACATATTTGCATCTTTATATTATGTAATATCTTTAACCCCTAAATGCGCAATGTTGTTTTAAAACAACACTACTAAAAACGTTTTAAAATATACGTGTTCTAGTATTTTTCAGAAATATAATTCATTAGAACAGCTCTCTAGACTCTACCGAAGAAAACTTAACAGCTAGAAGTACTGTATTTGAATGTTTTGTTTTTATTTTTGCTGTTAAAATCTCGGAAACGAAAAAAAACATGGCGAGATTCCCGACTGGTGGTGACTGTCTTTGAAAATAAATTTTAAAATAAGGTTAGTGGTTAGTGAAAATGTACGAATTATCAGTAATCATACTAACAAAAGGTCAAGTTTAAAGTTACTGTTAACAAAAGTAATTGTTCAGACTTTATTCTGTGATAAAGTCACAGTGTTGTTTAAAAACAACATGGTAATATTTGCACATTAAAAAGTAAATCTTTCAATTTTTTTATGCATATTGGTTAGTTTTAAGGCAGTTAAACATAAATTTTATGTTTTTAGATGATTTTTTAACGGCGCGCCTTCAAGGGTTAAAAAATAATGTATAAATCAGCGCCAAATACAAATAGATGCAGATAGGTTTTTTTTCCATAGAAGCCCTGCCGGCCAGTGGAAGAGGAATTGTAAAAACACACACGCACACACACACACACAAATATGTCAAGAAATTGAAGTATAAAATATGAAATTTGACGTAATGTTAGTGCTTAAGAAATAGTGAAATAAAATAAATTACTCTTAATTTCGAACAATTTAATCACGAGCGATACCGGAAACGTTTAAATAGTACGATAAAACATTCAAACCATGTTGAGGCCAAACTTTGAAACCACATGTTCAATCATAATTCATCTGTTAACCCTTAACTAGCCCGTTCATCTGATAACAATATTGTTCAAATCAGTTGTGTAGTTTCTAAGATAATGAAGATTCGTGAATTTCACATTTCGATACATTACAGACGAAGTTAAAGTCCGATTAGAGCAAAATTCAATAAAGTGTTATAAGGTAGCTAGACCTTTCAGTTGACACTAATTTTTTGGAATTCGGTTCAACCATCTCTGAGAAAAGTGAGTGAGTCCAAGTAGTTTTCGGAACATGTTTCTTTTCATAGCTGGATTTCTCATTTTTAAACATAACAGGCAAAGTAATAATCCGTTTGCAAAAAAAAAATCGATAAAGTTTTATGGGACAACAAGACCTTCCATATGACACTGATTTTATGAAAATCGGTCCAGCCATCTCTGCGAAACATGAGTGAGATTGAATAGTCTCCAGAACACGTTTCTTTCCATAACTTCTGAACCACATGTTCAATCTTCATAAAATCAAAAGTTAAGGGTTTTTTAGGTAGCCCGTTCATTTGAAACCAATTTTGTTTTGATGTTTCGTGATTTTTACATTTTGATACATAACCTCTAAACTAGAAATCAGATTACAATAAAATTCAATAGGGTCTTATAGGGCAACTAGCCCTTTCATTTGCAATTATTTTCATTGAAATCGGCTCTGCCATCTCTGAGAAAATCGAGTGAGATTGGGAGAGCGTTACACACACACATATACAGAAAATGCTCAGTTCGTCGAACTGAGTCGAGTGATATACGACATTCGACCCTTTTGAGCACTTTTATACCTTCAGTTTTTGCAGTGATTGCTATACCTTTCTAGGAGAAAATTCATTGTTTATGGGTTTAAAAGCCCATTAATTTTAATTCAACTATGTTCATAGCTTCTGAGATATAAGAGCGATTTTAACATTCTGACGCAGCGCCAAAACTAAAAGCACAGACTAACAGACGTAACACTGGAACCCAGCTCCATCGCCACAAAAAATGTTCATTTCAAATTTTCAATCGAATAGCAGTCGTCGCGCGAAAACGTCGTCTGGGACGCTGTCATACAATCTCATACTTATTTTGTAGTTACCCATTTGACACATACAGTAACGCTGGCGCTGATGTCAAAACACGAGACGCAGCGCGAACACGACAGCAGATGGTACTAGTGTTACTAACGTGAAGTACTGCAATCATCCAAACGATGATTTTATTGAAAATTTGTTCGAAGTGTTATGTCTGTTAGTCTGTGCTAAAAGTTTGACCTAAGCGGCAAAAAGACACTTCATTTGACATCAAGATAGAAAGAAACGGTCAGACCATCTCTGAGAAAAGTGAGTGCGAAAAAAAGGTGCACATACACACGTACACACCCACACACAAACATATACATCTATACATGCATACATGCAGAAAATGCTCGATTCGTCGAACTGAGTCGAGTAGTATATGACATTCGGCCATTTGGATCACTTTTATACTTTTTAATTAGCCAGTGATCGTTGGGAAAAAGTCAATATGTTTACTTTCATTATGTGATTTCACATTTTTATGAACAACGGACACAGTTACAATCCGATTGCAATGAAATTCAATAACAATCTATGGGGCAACTAGACCTTTCATTTGACACTAATTTTGTGAAAATCGGAAAAATGCGTGAGTTTAAACAACCTCAGGATAACTTTTCTTTACATAACTTTTGAACCATATGTTCAATCATAACAAAATTCAAAAGTGAAGGGTTCTGAGGACAGCCCAATCATTTGAAACCAGTTTTATTGAAATAAGTTGTGTGGTTTCTGAGATATTGATGTTTCGTGATTTTTATATTTTGACACATAACCTCTAAACCAAAAATCCGATTACAATGAAACTCAATAGCAACCTATGGCGCAACTAGACCTATCATTTGCAATTAATTTTATGAAAATCGGTCCAGCCATCTCTGAGAAAAGTGAGTGAGAAAAAAAAGTTGCACATACACACACACACACATACACACATACATACATACATACAGAAAATGCTCAGTTCGTCGAAAGAAGTCGAGTGGTATATGAGATTCGGCCATTGGGACCACTTTTATACCTTTGGTTTTTCCAGTGATTGCTATACCTTTCTAGGAGAAAGGCAAAAAACTGTGGCCTAATGAGTGGAGTTGAGCGTAAGGTGCGATTGTACGTTTATGGCATTGAAGTTGACTGAAATAAATATGCCAAAACCTAACAAATGTATACGCAAGTTTTGTCTGTTTAAAAAGTTTGGTATAAAAAAGAGAGCCAATCTAGACAATTTTCTTTAGCGTTTTTACGTGATGCAATTGGATGTTGTAGGGGAACTGCTTGAAATGTCCTGTTGCACGATTGGTCTCATCATTAGGGTGTCGTTGAGCGAAGTTCTGTTGAATGTTATGGTCGAAGCGTTGTAGACTATCCGTAATTTGGCGGTTGTGCTGTCTTCGAGAACCACAGAGTGATGAGGAAGTAGTGTGTTGTACTGAGATGTCATGTATTGGCTTCATATGTCTGAGATCGCAAAACTCGTCGATGAAAAACTTATACTGATTGCTCGGGATTGTGAATTCGGAGCAAGTGAATTTGACAAACATCTATGCGTCAATTGTTGTTGAGCCGACATCCGCTGAGTACGTTTACTTTGATTGACAACAGAGTATGCTATAAGTACTCCTTAGACGCTGCTTCCTCGATGAAGTAAGTACGCTATCAATACGCTGTCTTTCTTAATCGGCTAAAATTACTCAATTAGTTGGGGAATGTCATAGACGGTTGCGACGCTAGAGACGACAAGAACGGTTTACGTACTGATGGTAGGAACTCGACCAGGAACTTTGACCATATCGACGAATTCATCAGCTCCGACGATACTATCTCCGGAATTGGTACCTGTGAATGACGGATCTGCTAACTTAATGCTGAGTATCATATATCAAGCGGAAGTGTCGTCGAATATGGCTGGTGAGGCGATCGTCAACTTCCACATTTTAATTTATTTATTTTTTCCATTTTAAAATAGGAAAAAGGATCCAGTTGAGGACTAAGCATACGAACGGGCAGAATTTTGTTCGTTCGCCCAGTTGATACAGTACTACGATTTTTGGAAACAGCGAATCGAGCGCATTCAAAAGCTCTTTATCCGAAGGATTTGTCGCAGATTGCCATGGCGGAACCCTGATAATTTGCCGCCATACGAAAACCTTTGCCTGCTGGTGGGGATAAAACCCCTTGAAGAACGTCGTAAGGACATACTGGCCAGAACTGTGCACAAAATCCTCACTGGTTGCTATGACTGCCCCGCTATCTTGACAATGCTTCAGCTGCAATGCCCTCTTCGTCCACAACGTCATCAGCGATTACTGCAGACCAACGCACACCGCACGAATTATGGCCAGCATGAACCTGTTCGTCGGATGGCTTTGGTTTATAATCGTCAAAATGTTAATTTTAATTTCTAGTA
The DNA here is from genome assembly GCF_029784165.1 of Wyeomyia smithii. Classification (NCBI taxonomy): domain Eukaryota; kingdom Metazoa; phylum Arthropoda; class Insecta; order Diptera; family Culicidae; genus Wyeomyia; species Wyeomyia smithii. The sequence continues at coordinate 44,389,860 of NC_073695.1, read as the reverse complement.
TAGTTAATTAATGTGCATTGTTTGTTTCGACTTTATCTATGTTATCTGTATCAAATTTTTGTAATATCTCTGTATATGTTTTTGTTTTTTAAAAAAGATGCTGGGTTTTTATGCCGCCTTAATAGTCGCCTACCAGTGACTTTCAAGGTGGCTTTTCCCAGCGATACACTCACTTATTCATTAAGACTGCTAGTCGGATGGATTTATTTCAATAAATAAATAAATAATAAATTAATAAATAACTTTAACCTTCAAAGTCTAAATGGCAAAAACATAAAAAATGTGTTAAATTATTTAATTTTTTAATTATTTAATTTAAAGTAATTTCGAAAATATGAGAAATGACAAATTAGGTAGAATATGTTAAAAATTTGAAAATGTTGAAAATATCATAAAATTAAAATCATAAAAGAAAAAAATTTCAAAAATGTCGGAAGGGCAAAAAATGTCAAGAAGTGTTTTGTTTGTATTCTTGTTATACTGTTTGATTCTCTTGTAAATTGAACAAAAGTTGAATTTGATTCGGAATCTGTTTCGACTTTTTCCTGTTTGACAGCGTTTTGTTTGAGTTATTGTCAATTTTATCCTTATTCAGCCTCAATCCCCTTAACAGTAAAAAAGCAAAGCCTTGGTGGTGCTGGTGCTACATTCCGATTCGGAACTTGACCTTCTGTTTATTTATACACAGACTTCGCAGCCGACTATTTAGTGTACAGGACAATTGCGGGGCTAGGCGCTACGATCCTACTGACACTAACAGTCTCTCCCGAGACGAGACTCGAACCTACGACGACTGGCTTGTTAGGCCAGCATCGTACCTCGAGACCATCTGGGAGACCCTTAACAGTACGTTCTGTATTGAATGTGACAATAATTTAACATTTGGAAAAAAAATACTTGAAGCAGTCGTTCAAGAGTCCCCAAAATAAATTTCCTAACCTATTCCCGGTAACAGCTTAAAGTATTAACTACGACACTCCAAGCATTGAATGAGTATTTTTGCTCACGTTCTATATTGTTGATCACACCGAAACCATGTCGCCATCATCATTTGTAATACAGTATGTCGAACATATGGGAACGCTTTCATTTATATTTCGTCTGATCAGTTTACTCCCCCGCTCCACGAACGGAATAAGAAATTATAATTTCCCATTCGACGACTGTTGCAAAGGAAGAAAAAATATATATCGGGTGGAAATGTTATCCATTCACTGAATCATTGTTCGAGAAGAGTCCACGTACGCCGCACCGATCAGGTGTCAGCGCTGAATGATGAGAAATAATGAAAACGAGCGAGGATATTGTTTCGCTCGGTTGAATTACTACCGAACGAACCGTCTCCGATTTTTTTTTCGCCCTAATCCGCCCCGCCAGCAACCGATACAATAACGATACAATTCAGTGCACTGAACAGAAGACAGAATGCTTTTTCATTCTGTCTCTGTGTGTACGAGCTAAAAGGCTTTTGTCATTTGGGACGATGATTGCTGTTATTTATGGTGTTGAATTTCCATGTTTGAATTGACTGTCGCTGGGATACGTTAACCGTGCAAAGAACGACCGGAATTGCAATTTTAATTGGAATTTCTGTAAGGCATCTGCAGCACACAGGCGGTGGTCGTCTCCTTCTTGTGGTGGATTTGGCGTTATCACCATAAATTTTCCCGGTGATATTGCCTGCAAAATGGGGATCTTTCTTTCCTATCAAAAACCTTGCCTCAGTGGCGATATGGAACGATATTGCTTTTGCTCTTCAATCGGAATCTATTTCCAATTCTAAATAGAGATATCAAAAAGTAACATGCTTATAACCTAATGCCAATAAATATACAAGCAATCAATAACTACGCTAGGTTATAGTACTGATATGAAATCACTTCCCTCCTGTAAATATCCGGCCATTTGAATACGTGCCATTCCGTACCTGTAACTTTGCTGCCAGACTAACAGAAAACTACTCAACTCTGTAATTATTGTTCGGTGCAGCCTGCAGAGCTTCTTCCCGACCGACAAACCGACAGAAGAGTGATGATATTAATTTTTGTACTGTATATTGCTTCCGCAAATAAATTCATTTTGAAATCAAAATACATTTCTCGACTCGGATTTGCTAGCAGCACAAAGTCCTGCATCTAACTTGAGTAAGGAAGCACGTAAATGAAGTAGAATGTCCACTACATATGTCATGTCCGGTCTAAAAACGAGCAACTTATGGTACGACACATCTTCCAATTGATTGCTGAATGGCGACGATAGAATGTGTGGTATTTTTCTTAAAGAGTATAATAGCGAGGGTAAATTTGAGTAATTTGTACGCCAATTCACGTGAACCGTTTGCACGATTCGGTTTTATACTTGCAAGTGTCTCTAGCCCCCACACTTAAACTAATTGTTCGTAATCTTTTTTGTAGTACAATTCGCTGGCATTCCAAGCCGAGCACGACGAAGTAGTAAAATCCATAATTAAAACCTCTCACGTTCCACCTGCTTCATCAGTGCTTCCGCTGTAAGCTGAGTGGGTCGCAACCAGCCGGGGGTAGAATTCCCACCAGCTTGATTACGATATCCTTCGATTGCAAATATGCTACCTTCATCGCCGGTGTGGCCATTCGCCTTGGATACTATCTGTACCATTTCCCCGTTATGTTGCTTCTTCCCACCGTCGTCCTTCTCGTACGAAACACAGGTTTTCATCATCATCGACAACGGTGCACCAATCTGGATCCGGATAGAGTCATCTCTCGTAATTGATTTTCTCCCCTTGCCGGTGTCGTAGCCAAAATCATCTCCCGACTTGCTGTACCGCAGGGCTTTGGTGCATTTTTCCTCCTGCTTGGGGACGACGTCCCCCAGAGTCGGCAGCAGATCGATGCTCATCTGTTTCCCCATGCAGAGACCCCCCGTCATCAGGGAGATGATGAAACCGAAGAAGATCGTCAGAAACGTTCCCAGGAAGGAGTACCACATGTAGCTGATCTGGTAGATGGAAGCCAGCGGGGAGACGTCCGAGGTGCTGCAACGAAACGAACCGAAATGCATACACACGTTAGAAAAAGGAAGACAAGTTGTAAATTCGGTACTAAACGAACGCGAGTACGTAGTATCAGAACCGACAAAAAAAAAACAATGCCAGCTTAAACTAAAATTTCTCGCGAGACGGATGATTTTCGTTTGTCATCTACCACGGATGCTGTTGCTTTCGTACGATGCTTGTTAGCGGAGTAAGCCTAATTAGGGGCTAGGGAAGCGATTCATTGTGTCATTGTGCCTTTGTCTAGATTGGGTGCTGTATTCCCCGTATGGATTATTTTTTTAAAATGCCCACTCCAATTTAAGCGATGATCTTTTTTTTTTTTTTTAACATTTATTTGACACGGCACAAATACAATTTAATGTTTAACGGCGCCAATTATATCTGATGACTTAAAAACTAAAGCAAATTTTTTATCCTCGCTGCCGACTACGAGCTGAAATTAAGTCTAACTTAAAACTAGCATGGGATTTCCAATCAGTGTTTTGTTGTTCAATGGTCGTCTGATAATCGTCGAATGGCATGTATGGATTCGTTCTGCTGAGCCACGATGTCGTGAGTTGGGACAGAGGCTCGTAGTCCTTGGGTCCTGGTTCTATTGTGCGGGGTCTGGTTGCTGGTTTTGTGCTTAAGGTTCAAACGTGTTCTTGTCGTTTTGTTGGGTGTAGACGGAGGGGAACGGGACTAGACTGGGGCATGGATGGATTTCAGGAAAACGTATATAAGGGACATGTAGGATAGGTCACGGCTCGCCAAGACATCACGAACAGGAACAGCCGGCTGTCTACCCTCGGCCTGCAGGGAAGCTATCAATTTAGACCTGGCGTCACGGTGTACAGGGCATGACCAAACCACATGCTCTATGTCGTGATAACCTTCACCACAGGCACAGATACCACTTTCCCCGAGCCCAACACGACGGAGGAGCGCGTCAAATCTATAGTGATTGGACATAAGCCGGGACATCACGCAAATGAAATCCCGACCTACATCCAACCCCTTGAACCACGGGTTCGTCGATACTTTGGGGATTATGGAATGTAACCACCTTCCCAATTCCCCTCTGGTCCAAGCATTTTGCCAACTGATGATCGTATTCTGACGTACAAGTGCGAAAAATTCATTAAAGGCAATTGGTCTTTCATAAATATCACCGTTTGTTGCGCCCACCTTAGCCAAAGAGTCCGCTTTCTCATTACCCGGTATCGAGCAGTGAGAAGGGACCCACGCTAAGGTAATCTGAGTAGATTTTTCGGATAAAGCACTCAGATGTTCCCGTATTTTCCCCAGGATATACGAAGAGTGCTTAACATCTTTCATCGATCGGAGAGCCTCAATGGAACTGAGACTGTCCGTAAAGATGAAATAATGGTCCGTGGGCATTTTTTCGATAATCCCTAGGGTGTACTGAATTGCAGCTAATTCTGCGACGTAAACAGAAGCAGGATTATCGAGCTTATGGGAGACGGTTAAATTGTTATTGAAGATGCCGAAGCCAGTGGACCCATCAAGAAGTGATCCGTCAGTGTAGTACATATTGTCGCAGTTGATGTTTCGATATTTATTGGAAAAAATTTTAGGGATCTGCTGCACGCGTAAATGATCCGGGATTCCACGAGTTTCTTCTATCATGGATGTATCGAAAAACACAGTAGAATCAGAAGTATTTGATAAAGCGACACGATTTGGAATATTCGAAGAAGGGTTAATATTTTGGGACATGTGATTGAAATACAATGTCATAAAACGGGTTTGAGAATTAAGTTCGATTAACCTTTCAAAATTTTCAATCACGGGACGGTTCAAGACCTCACATTTGATTAGAATACGAGAAGACAGGCTCCAGAAGCGGTTTTTCAATGGTAGTACTCCAGCTAAAACCTCCAAACTCATCGTATGGGTCGACTGCATGCAACCTAAGGCGATACGCAAACAACGATATTGTATTCGCTCCAGTTTGATCAAATGTGTGTTTGCTGCGGAGCGGAAGCAGAAACACCCGTATTCAATAACAGACAATATCGTTGTTTGGTAAAGCCTTATAAGGTCTCCTGGATGGGCTCCCCACCATTGTCCGGTTATTGTACGAAGAAAATTCACTCTTTGTTGACATTTTTTCATCAGATACCTCACGTGACAACCCCAGGTGCCTTTAGAGTCGAACCAGACACCAAGATATTTGTGTACCAAAACCTGAGAAATCGTTTTACCCATTAATTGTGTTTGAAGCTGAGCAGGTTCATGCTTCCTAGAAAAAACTACTATCTCAGTCTTCTCCGGAGAGAATTCGATACCTAGCTGTAAAGCCCAAGCAGACAAATTGTCCAAGGTATCTTGCAATGGTCCTTGCAAATCGGCAGCTTTGGCTCCTGTAACAGAGATTACACTGTCGTCTGCAAGTTGTCTTATCGTGCATGAATTTGCCAGACATTCGTCGATGTCATTTACATAAAAGTTGTAAAGAAGGGGGCTTAAACATGAGCCCTGGGGAAGACCCATGTAGCTAATGCGAAAAGTTGCCAAATCGCCATGCGTAAAATGCATGTGCTTTTCGGACAACAAATTGTGCAAAAAATTGTTCAAAATTGGAGAAAATCCTTGTCGGTGAAGTTTACCCGAAAGAATGTCAATAGAAACGGAATCAAAAGCCCCCTTAATGTCCAAGAACGCAGACGCCATTTGTTCTTTACGAGCATACGCCAGCTGAATATCTGTTGAAAGCAACGCAAGACAATCATTCGTCCCTTTGGCACGGCGGAAGCCAAATTGAGTTTCTGATAGTAGACCATTTGATTCGACCCAGTGGTCTAAACGACGGAGTATCATTTTTTCCATCAATTTCCGGATACAGGATAGCATTGCAATCGGCCTATAAGAGTTGTGATTAGAAGCTGGTTTCCCTGGTTTTTGGATGGCGATCACCTCCACTTGCCTCCAATCCTGCGGTACAATGTTTTGCTCCAGGAACTTATTGAACAAGTTCAACAAGCGCCTCTTGGCATTGCCGGGTAGATTCTTCAACAAGTTGAATTTGATTCTATCTAATCCAGGCGCGTTATTGTTACAGGACAGGAGGGCAACTGAAAATTCTGCCATCGTAAAAGGTGATTCTATCGCGTCGTGGCCCGGAGACGCATCGCGAACAATATTTTGCTCAGGAACAGAGTCCGGACATACTTTCCTGGCAAAATCAAATATCCACCTACTTGAAGACTCCTCGCTTTCGTTGACCGTTACGCGATTCCGCATTCTTCGGGCTGTGTTCCAAAGGTGCTCATCGATGTCTCCCTCGACGTCTCGTTCACGAACCGACGCCAATATCCACGTTTCTTTGCTTTAGCCAAGCTTTTAAGCTTGGTATCAAGCTCCGAATACCGTAAATAGTCGCCAGGTATACCTCCCGTCTGGTAGGCCTTAAACGCGTCGGATCTTTGCGTGTAGACATCGGAGCACTCTTGGTCCCACCACGGAGTGGGAGGCCGTTCTTTGATCGTTACGCCGGGATATTTCTTCGTTTGGGCTTGCAACGCGGTGTCGAGAATCAAGCCCGCGAGGAGGTTGTATTCTTCAAGTGGTGGATGATGTTGAATCGACTCGACCGCTTTTGAAATCATTTCCTCGTATAACTTCCAATCGACATTCCGTGTGAGGTCATACGGAATGTCAATTGGTCGCATGCGAGTTGACCCGTTAGTAAATGAAATAAGAATAGGCAGATGGTCGCTACCGTGAGGATCGAGAATTACCTTCCATGTGCAATCCAACCGTAGCGACGTCGAACATAAGGATAGATCCAAAGCGCTTGGGCGCGCTGGAGGTTTCGGGATACGTGTCATTTCACCGTTGTTTAAAATAGTCATGTCGAAGTCATCGCAAAGGTTATAGATTAAAGAGGAGCGGGTATCATTGTATGGGGAACCCCAAGCCACGCCATGAGAGTTGAAGTCTCCCAAAATCAAACGTGGCGAGGGAAGAAGTTCTATTAAATCAAAGAGCAGCCGTTGCCCAACCTGTGCTCTGGGGGGAATATATATTGAGGCAATACAAAGCTCTTTACCTTGTATTGTCATTTGACATGCGACAACTTCGATGCCTGGAATCGAGGGGAGGTTAATACAATAGAAAGAATAGCACTTTTTAATCCCTAAAAGTACTCCTCCATATGGGGTGTCTCGATCAAGGCGAATAATATTAAAATCAAAGGGAAAATGCATCGCATTTGTTTTTATTTATCAAAACTTTAAACGAATCAATTTTTGGTAAAATACTTCTACAATTCCACTGTAAGACAGAGATAGAATCCTTCATATACGCAGTTGAATTAGGCATCGAAGGATACAATCGCTGCAAGGAGGGGCCATTGGGCAGTCAACTGCTTCAAAAATGATCTAACTGTTGGGAGAAATGCTGTAAGAAAAAATTTAATTGGATCGGGTACATTGAAAGTTTCAAAAATCCAGTCCACAATGTCAGAAAATTTCACTAATCCAGAGTTTTTTTTTTTTTTTTTTATAGGGGGGATTTGTTAGTAGCTTAAGTATTTATGATAAATATTAGTAAATAATGAGTATGTGTGTCCAATCACAAATGGTGACTTCTCAACACTGTTAGAAATTTGTAATTTTAATTGTTAGGATTTGTTTGCTCTCGCAATTAGGACTTATCATTCGTAGGGATTTAAGCCTACTTGTCAGAAAAGGGGAAGTAAACTTACAACTAACTTAATTGCTAACTTATTGGCTATAAAGAGAGCTTATCGTAGCAATTGAGGATTGCAACGATTTTTGTCGAAAATAGTTAATAATTTTATTTGACATAGCTTCTAATGGTTCAACACCAGTAAGTCTATGTAATTCGAGTGTACCAAACCAAGGAGGACGCTTCAAAATCATTTTCAGAATTTTATTCTGAATCCTTTGAAGCGCTTTCTTCCTTGTTGAACAGCAACTTGACCAGATCGGTACAGCATAAAGCATTGCTGGTCTAAAAATTTGTTTGTAAATCAAAAGTTTGTTCTTTAAACAAAGTTTAGAATTCCTGTTAATGAGAGGATATAAACATCTCGTATATTTGATGCACTTGGCTTGTATACTCTCAATGTGCTCTTTGAAAATAAGTTTTTTATCATAAATTAGTCCCAAGTACTTAACCTTGTCGGACCAACTTAAAATAACCCCATTCATCTTGACAACGTGATTATTGTTTGGCTTGAGGAAAGAAGCCCTAGGCTTATGCGGAAAAATTATCATTTGAGTTTTAGAAGCATTGGGAGAGATTTTCCACTTTTGCAAGTAGGAAGAAAAAATATCTAAACTTTTCTGCAATCGACTGCATATGACACGAAGACTTTTTCCTTTTACGGAAATGCTTGTGTCATCGCAGAACAATGACTTTGTGCATCCTGGAGGCAAATCAGGAAGATCTGAAGTGAATATGTTGTACAGGACTGGACCCAAGACTGAACCTTGAGGTACACCTGCTCTGACAGGAAATCTATCAGATTTTGAATTCTGATAGACAACCTGCAGAGTTCGATCAGTAAGATAATTTTTTAAAATTTTGATTAGGAAAATTGGAAAATTAAAAGTTTGCAATTTCGCAATCAAACCTTTATGCCAAACACTGTCGAATGCTTTTTCTATGGCTAAAAGAGCAGCTCCAGTGGAATAACCTTCAGATTTGTTAGCTCGTATCATATTAGTAACTCTGAGCAATTGATGAGTTGTGGAATGCCCATGGCGAAATCCAAACTGTTCATTTGCAAAAATTGAATTTTCGTTGATGTGTGACATCATTCTGTTAAGAATAATTCTCTCAAACAGTTTACTTATTGAAGAAAGCAAACTGATTGGTCGATAACTTGAAACTTCAGCTGGGTTCTTATTCGGTTTTAAAATGGGAGTAATTTTTGCATTTTTCCATAATTTGGGAAAATGTGCAATTTTGGAGCAGCAATTGAAAATTTTTACTAAAAATTCCATTGTGCTCTCAGGGAGATGTTTGATTAGTATATTAAAGATTCCATCGTCACCAGGTGCTTTCATATTTTTGAAATTTGTAATAATTAATTTAATCTCATTCAAGTTAGTTTCAATTATTTCTACAGGTAAAAAATTCTGGGAAGAAATTAAATCAAATTGACGTGTGACTTCATTTTCAATTGGACTCACAAAATTCAAATTTGAGTTATGAACACTCTCAAACTGCTGAGCAAGTCTTTGAGCCTTTTGTTCATTGGATACAAGAAAACGTTCACCATCTTTTAAAACTGGAATAGGCTTTGAAGGTTTCTTGAGAATCTTCGACAGCTTCCAAAATGGTTTTGAATATGGTTTCAATTTTTCAACTTTAGTCTCAAAATTTTGATTTCTCAGAAGAGTAAATCTATGTTTAATCTCTTTCTGTAAATCTTTATAAATAGTTTTAAAAACAGGGTCACGAGAACGTTGATATTGACGTCTGCGGACATTTTTCAAACGAATTAGAAGTTGAAGATTCTCGTCAATTATTGGTGAATCAAATTTCACTTGAGCCTTTGGAACAGAATAATTCCTGGCATCAACAATTGCACATTTTAATGCTTCCAAAGCGGAATCAATATTCACTTCGTTTTGCAAATCAAGCTCATTATTGAAATTTCTCTCAATATGAGTTTTGTATCTTTCCCAATTAGCCTTGTTATAATTAAAAACAGTGCTCATAGGGTTTAAAACTGATTCATGTGATAAAGAAAAAGTTATTGGAAGATGATCAGAATCAAAGTCAGCATGTGTGATCAAATCACTACATACATGACTTTGATCTGTAAGCACCAAATCAATTGTTGAAGGGTTTCTTACAGAAGAAAAGCATGTAGGACTATTCGGAGACAAAATAGAATAGTATCCTGAAGAACAATCGTTGAATAAAATTTTGCCATTGGAATTACTTTGAGAATTCACTAATCCAGAGTTTGTTTCATCAACTGGGAGTGTAAAAGGAGCAACTGGGGTTTTAGATGTTCCTGGCAATGCTGGGAACTCCTTCTGGGACTTTAAATTTGCCAGCCCAGGAGGAGTTTGCTTCGGTTTTTCCGCAGCACTGTTTGGTTTGTTTGTAACTTTCATTTCACTTTGAGAAATCTTAGGACCTTTTCTGGGAAGTTTAGGAGAGGAAATATTTTTCCTCTTTCTAGACTCCCCAGGATTGGCGTAAGATGTTCCCGCTGGTGAATCGTCAGAATCGGTTTCCTCAGAGGGCAACAGATCGAAGGGGTTCGAAGTAACGGGAGAAGTGGTAACGGTCTTCTTCAGCATGTCAGCGTAGGAACGCTTTGAACGCTCTTTGAGAGACCGTTTTATTTTATCCCTGCGCTGCATGTACACCGCACATGTCGAGAGCTCATGCAGATTTTCTCCGCAGTGAATACACTTTTCAGCGTTAACACTGCAAGAATCTTCCGCATGAGACTCCCCACACTTGCCACAACGTGCCTTATTGCAGCAGTAGGCGGCTGTATGGCCTAACTGCTTGCAATTCAGGCAGTTCATGACGCGGGGCACGTAGAGCCTCACAGGGAGACGAACCCGGTGGATCGAGACGTGGCTTGGTAGTGCAGACCCGGCGAACGTAACTCGAAACGAGTCTGACGGAGTGTATACTGTTTTGCCACCGATGATCGATGCTGACCGCAATTGCTTGCAGTCGAGCACCTTTACTTCGGGACACGTTTTGTTCTTAAAGCACCCTTTGGCACTTTGCAGTATACACTCGACGGACAGACTCGAATCAGTTATGACACCGTCGATCTCCACGTCTCGTGCGGGTATGTAAACGCGATACTCGCGTGTGAAGAGCTCAGAGCAAGCTATATCGTTGGCCTCTTCCAGGTTACCGACCACGACACGGAGCTTGTTAGGCCGGACCTTGGAAATTTCGGTCACGCCCTTGTACTCCTTCGTCAGGTCTTTAGAAATCTGCAAGAGGTTCAACTTTTTCGATTTCGGTCCTGCCTTTGGCCGAAAATAAACAGTATAGCTGCCCTGGGCTCCGTCTGGGTAAAGCCTGGGGCGAGGGGGGACTGAAGAATGAACAGGGGAGGGGGTAACAGAAGGGTCAGGGTCAGAGGGGTTCGGGGATGGTGGCGCGGGAGGCGAGGGATCTACATCCATTGCGCTAAGTCTAGCGCACTAGCGCTGACAAGAACACGTACCTTTTTATTTCTCCCTTCCAGTAAGGTTGGTTGTCCGATCGTTCGAAGTAGCAGCCGTTACAGCCAGCAGCACCAATACAGCAGCACCAAACAGCCACCAGCAGCGAGCCAGGTGTGAGATCACTCCACACAGCGATACAACTCGCTGACACTGATGGCTTCTTCTTTTTCCTCGTTTGTGTCTCGTCCACTGCTGTAGCACAATCCGGCCAGCAGCCAAATCGGCTTACGCACCAGCTGGCAGTCACGATGCGAAACAGTTGCACAAAGGCACGACCTTGAACCCGGATTTATTTCACTCGACCAGGCAAACAATGCCAACACTTGTTCACACGTCTTTTGTTTTATACTCTATCGGACCGATCACCAAACACGTCCAGTACTGATGCGTGTTCGGCACAGAATGGGGCGATGATCTTTTTTTTTTTTCTTCACATAACATTTATTTGACACGGCACAAATACAATTTAATGTTTAACGGCGCCAATTATATCTGATGAATTAAAAACTAAAGCAAATTTTTTATCCTCGCTGCCGACTACGAGCTGAAATTAAGTCTAACTTAAAACTAGCATGGGATTTCCAATCAGTGTTTTGTTGTTCAATGGTCGACTGATAATCGTCGAATGGCATGTATGGATTCGTTCTGCTGAGCCACGATGTCGTGAGTTGGGACAGAGGCTCGTAGTCCTTGGGTCCTGGTTCTATTGTGCGGGGTCTGGTTGCTGGTTTTGTGCTTAAGGTTCAAACGTGTTCTTGTCGTTTTGTTGGGTGTAGACGGAGGGGAACGGGACTAGACTGGGGCGTGGATGGATTTCAGGAAAACGTATATAAGGGACATGTAGGATAGGTCACGGCTCGCCAAGACATCACGAACAGGAACAGCCGGCTGTCTACCCTCGGCCTGCAGGGAAGCTATTAATTTAGACCTGGCGTCACGGTGTACAGGGCATGACCAAACCACATGCTCTATGTCGTGATAACCTTCACCACAGGCACAGATACCACTTTCCCCGAGCCCAACACGACGGAGGAGCGCGTCAAATCTATAGTGATTGGACATAAGCCGGGACATCACGCAAATGAAATCCCGACCTACATCCAACCCCTTGAACCACGGGTTCGTCGATACTTTGGGGATTATGGAATGTAACCACCTTCCCAATTCCCCTCTGGTCCAAGCATTTTGCCAACTGATGATCGTATTCTGACGTACAAGTGCGAAAAATTCATTAAAGGCAATTGGTCTTTCATAAATATCACCGTTTGTTGCGCCCACCTTAGCCAAAGAGTCCGCTTTCTCATTACCCGGTATCGAGCAGTGAGAAGGGACCCACGCTAAGGTAATCTGAGTAGATTTTTCGGATAAAGCACTCAGATGTTCCCGTATTTTCCCCAGGAAATACGGAGAGTGCTTAACATCTTTCATCGATCGGAGAGCCTCAATGGAACTGAGACTGTCCGTAAAGATGAAATAATGGTCCGTGGGCATTTTTTCGATAATCCCTAGGGTGTACTGAATTGCAGCTAATTCTGCGACGTAAACAGAAGCAGGATTATCGAACTTATGGGAGACGGTTAAATTGTTATTGAAGATACCGAAGCCAGTGGACCCATCAAGAAGTGATCCGTCAGTGTAGTACATATTGTCGCAGTTGATGTTTCGATATTTATTGGAAAAAATTTTAGGGATCTGCTGCACGCGTAAATGATCCGGGATTCCACGAGTTTCTTCTATCATGGATGTATCGAAAAACACAGTAGAATCAGAAGTATTTGATAAGTCGACACGATTTGGAATATTCGAAGAAGGGTTAATATTTTGGGACATGTGATTGAAATACAATGTCATAAAACGGGTTTGAGAATTAAGTTCGATTAACCTTTCAAAATTTTCAATCACGGGACGGTTCAAGACCTCACATTTGATTAGAATACGAGAAGACAGGCTCCAGAAGCGGTTTTTCAATGGTAGTACTCCAGCTAAAACCTCCAAACTCATCGTATGGGTCGACTGCATGCAACCTAAGGCGATACGCAAACAACGATATTGTATTCGCTCCAGTTTGATCAAATGTGTGTTTGCTGCGGAGCGGAAGCAGAAACACCCGTATTCAATAACAGACAATATCGTTGTTTGGTAAAGCCTTATAAGGTCTCCTGGATGGGCTCCCCACCATTGTCCGGTTATTGTACGAAGAAAATTCACTCTTTGTTGACATTTTTTCATCAGATACCTCACGTGACAACCCCAGGTGCCTTTAGAGTCGAACCAGACACCAAGATATTTGTGTACCAAAACCTGAGAAATCGTTTTACCCATTAATTGTGTTTGAAGCTGAGCAGGTTCATGCTTCCTAGAAAAAACTACTATCTCAGTCTTCTCCGGAGAGAATTCGATACCTAGCTGTAAAGCCCAAGCAGACAAATTGTCCAAGGTATCTTGCAATGGTCCTTGCAAATCGGCAGCTTTGGCTCCTGTAACAGAGATTACACTGTCGTCTGCAAGTTGTCTTATCGTGCATGAATTTGCCAGACATTCGTCGATGTCATTTACATAAAAGTTGTAAAGAAGGGGGCTTAAACATGAGCCCTGGGGAAGACCCATGTAGCTAATGCGAAAAGTTGCCAAATCGCCATGCGTAAAATGCATGTGCTTTTCGGACAACAAATTGTACAAAAAATTGTTCAAAATTGGAGAAAATCCTTGTCGGTGAAGTTTACCCGAAAGAATGTCAATAGAAACGGAATCAAAAGCCCCCTTAATGTCCAAGAACGCAGACGCCATTTGTTCTTTACGAGCATACGCCAGCTGAATATCTGTTGAAAGCAACGCAAGACAATCATTCGTCCCTTTGGCACGGCGGAAGCCAAATTGAGTTTCTGATAGTAGACCATTTGATTCGACCCAGTGGTCTAAACGACGGAGTATCATTTTTTCCATCAATTTCCGGATACAGGATAGCATTGCAATCGGCCTATAAGAGTTGTGATTAGAAGCTGGTTTCCCTGGTTTTTGGATGGCGATCACCTTCACTTGCCTCCAATCCTGCGGTACAATGTTTTGCTCCAGGAACTTATTGAACAAGTTCAACAAGCGCCTCTTGGCATTGCCGGGTAGATTCTTCAACAAGTTGAATTTGATTCTATCTAATCCAGGCGCGTTATTGTTACAGGACAGGAGGGCAACTGAAAGTTCTGCCATCGTAAAAGGTGATTCTATCGCGTCGTGGCCCGGAGACGCATCGCGAACAATATTTTGCTCAGGAACAGAGTCCGGACATACTTTCCTGGCAAAATCAAATATCCACCTACTTGAAGACTCCTCGCTTTCGTTGACCGTTACGCGATTCCGCATTCTTCGGGCTGTGTTCCAAAGAGTGCTCATCGATGTCTCCCTCGACGTCTCGTTCACGAACCGACGCCAATATCCACGTTTCTTTGCTTTAGCCAAGCTTTTAAGCTTGGTATCAAGCTCCGAATACCGTAAATAGTCGCCAGGTATACCTCCCGTCTGGTAGGCCTTAAACGCGTCGGATCTTTGCGTGTAGACATCGGAGCACTCTTGGTCCCACCACGGAGTGGGAGGCCGTTCTTTGATCGTTACGCCGGGATATTTCTTCGTTTGGGCTTGCAACGCGGCGTCGAGAATCAAGCCCGCGAGGAGATTGTATTCTTCAAGTGGTGAATGATGTTGAATCGACTCGACCGCTTTTGAAATCATTTCCTCGTATAACTTCCAATCGACATTTCGTGTGAGGTCATACGGAATGTCAATTGGTCGCATGCGAGTTGACCCGTTAGTAATTGAAATAAGAATAGGCAGATGGTCGCTACCGTGAGGATCGAGGATTACCTTCCATGTGCAATCCAACCGTAGCGACGTCGAACATAAGGATAGATCCAAAGCGCTTGGGCGCGCTGGAGGTTTCGGGATACGTGTCATTTCACCGTTGTTTAAAATAGTCATGTCGAAGTCATCGCAAAGGTTATAGATTAAAGAGGAGCGGTTATCATTGTATGGGGAACCCCAAGCCACGCCATGAGAGTTGAAGTTTCCCAAAATCAAACGTGGCGAGGGAAGAAGTTCTATTAAATCAAAGAGCAGCCGTTGCCCAACCTGTGCTCTGGGGGGAATATATATTGAGGCAATACAAAGCTCTTTACCTTGTATTGTCATTTGACATGCGACAACTTCGATGCCTGGAATCGAGGGGAGGTTAATACGATAGAAAGAATAGCACTTTTTAATCCCTAAAAGTACTCCTCCATATGGGGTGTCTCGATCAAGGCGAATAATATTAAAATCATGGAAGTTGAGATCAATATTTGAAGTAAGCCAAGTTTCACAAAGGGAAAATGCATCGCATTTGTTTTTATTTATCAAAACTTTAAACGAATCAATTTTTGGTAAAATACTTCTACAATTCCACTGTAAGACAGAGATAGAATCCTTCATATACGCAGTTGAATTAGGCATCGAAGGATACAATCGCTGCAAGGAGAGGCCATTGGGCAGTCAACTGCTTCAAAAATGATCTAACTGTTGGGAGGAATGCTGTAAGAAAAATTTTAATTGGATCGGGTACATTGAAAGTTTCAAAAATCCAGTCCACAATGTCAGAAAATTTCACTAATCCAGAGTTTGTTTCATCAACTGGGAGTGTAAAAGGAGCAACTGGGGTTTTAGATGTTCCTGGCAATGCTGGGAACTCCTTCTGGGACTTTAAATTTGCCAGCCCAGGAGGAGTTTGCTTCGGTTTTTCCGCAGCACTGTTTGGTTTGTTTGTAACTTTCATTTCACTTTGAGAAATCTTAGGACCTTTTCTGGGAAGTTTAGGAGAGGAAATATTTTTCCTCTTTCTAGACTCCCCAGGATTGGCGTAAGATGTTCCCGCTGGTGAATCGTCAGAATCGGTTTCCTCAGAGGGCAACAGATCGAAGGGGTTCGAAGTAACGGGAGAAGTGGTAACGGTCTTCTTCAGCATGTCAGCGTAGGAACGCTTTGAACGCTCTTTGAGAGACCGTTTTATTTTATCCCTGCGCTGCATGTACACCGCACATGTCGAGAGCTCATGCAGATTTTCTCCGCAGTGAATACACTTTTCAGCGTTAACACTGCAAGAATCTTCCGCATGAGACTCCCCACACTTGCCACAACGTGCCTTATTGCAGCAGTAGGCGGCTGTATGGCCTAACTGCTTGCAATTCAGGCAGTTCATGACGCGGGGCACGTAGAGCCTCACAGGGAGACGAACCCGGTGGATCGAGACGTGGCTTGGTAGTGCAGACCCGGCGAACGTAACTCGAAACGAGTCTGACGGAGTGTATACTGTTTTGCCACCGATGATCGATGCTGACCGCAATTGCTTGCAGTCGAGCACCTTTACTTCGGGACACGTTTTGTTCTTAAAGCACCCTTTGGCACTTTGCAGTATACACTCGACGGACAGACTCGAATCGGTTATGACACCGTCGATCTCCACGTCTCGTGCGGGTATGTAAACGCGATACTCGCGTGTGAAGAGCTCAGAGCAAGCTATATCGTTGGCCTCTTTCAGGTTACCGACCACGACACGGAGCTTGTTAGGCCGGACCTTGGAAATTTCGGTCACGCCCTTGTACTCCTTCGTCAGGTCTTTAGAAATCTGCAAGAGGTTCAACTTTTTCGATTTCGGTCCTGCCTTTGGCCGAAAATAAACAGTATAGCTGCCCTGGGCTCCGTCTGGGTAAAGCCTGGGGCGAGGGGGGACTGAAGAATGAACAGGGGAGGGGGTAACAGAAGGGTCAGGGTCAGAGGGGTTCGGGGATGGTGGCGCGGGAGGCGAGGGATCTACATCCATCGCGCTATGTTTAGCGCACTAGCGCTGACAAGAACACGTACCTTTTTATTTCTCCCTTCCAGTAAGGTTGGTTGTCCGATCGTTCGAAGTAGCAGCCGTTACAGCCAGCAGCACCAATACAGCAGCACCAAACAGCCACCAGCAGCGAGCCAGGTGTGAGATCACTCCACACAGCGATACGACTCGCTGACACTGATGGCTTCTTCTTTTTCCTCGTTTGTGTCTCGTCCACTGCTGTAGCACAATCCAGCCAGCAGCCAAATCGGCTTACGCACCAGCTGGCAGTCACGATGCAAAACAGTTGCACAAAGGAACGACCTTGAACCCGGATTTAT
The DNA here is from genome assembly GCF_029784165.1 of Wyeomyia smithii. NCBI lineage: Eukaryota > Metazoa > Arthropoda > Insecta > Diptera > Culicidae > Wyeomyia > Wyeomyia smithii. The sequence goes on along the minus strand of NC_073695.1, from coordinate 44,372,457 downwards.
TTCACTCGACCAGGCAAACAATGCCAACACTTGTTCACACGTCTTTTGTTTTATACTCTATCGGACCGATCACCAAACACGTCCAGTACTGATGCGTGTTCGGCACAGAATGGGGGCGATGATCTTTGAAATGTTCAATTTTCAAGTGGGTACTCAAAGCAAAGAATGTTGAATATTAAATAACGTTACAATGAAAAAATAACGAAAGAGAGAAATTTAAGTAGGAAAAGACTGCCTAATTTAGACAAAAAAAAATTAATATTCAATTATTAGCTGTTTAATGAAAATCTGTAACACGAAAATGGGTTTATATAAAACATAAAACGGAATTTAATCAAAACCAAAAAAAATCACTGAGAAAAAACAACAATAAAATATCGTGTCATTTTTAAATGCGTTTCCGCCCATATGACAGAATAATTGGTATAACTTCCCCAACCGAAAATAAAAAGAATGAAAATATTCCAAAAATAGCATTTGAAAAGGCTTGGATATGTTATCTGAATAATGATGTAGAGAAAAGCTGCAAATATATTACATTAAGGATGTTATTTGAATTCAATTTTTCAGGTTTTCCATAAATCCTTCCTTGAATTTCATTAAATTTCATTTGCACTATTCAATATTGTTTCTATCGTGTTTTTGAAAGAGCATCAAGCATTTTATTTTGATGTAGGACTACGCGTAGCTGGAAGTTAGGTGCCTGAATTTGAAAATCAAGAAATTCAACCATGGGAAAAGTGGCCAGGGTTTGAGCGCTCAGATTGCAATCTTTTTCATCCGATTATTATCGATGTCTTGGCATCAATCGATCAGAAATGTTGAGTCGTTTTCACAAAAACAACCAATTAATTGAGACAATATTGAAAAAATTAGGAAAGGACATGGATTGTCTAAATCATACCGAGCAAACAATCACCACTTTACTTCCCAAACACAGACGACACTAAAGTATAAAACCGAACTTACTTTAGAACGATTTGTTGTATTTGTTGTTGTTGTTTTTCTCGCCTCGCTTACTGGAAATTTATGAAAGGTACTATTCAAACACGTTACCACCATTTTCATTCCAAAACCGTTACGGTATTATACGAATGCTAGATGCTGATCGCGAAAAAGGAGAAAAGCCAAAATAGTACTGGTCAGCTCGTGCCTGATTTCACCCGTATATCTGGCGACTGTTAAGGAGTACTTAGTAGCTGCAAAAGTGCCAAAAAAGGCTGGAGAACAAAAATTATCGGCAAATGGCACCTTTTGGTGCCTCAAAGTTATGTAATTAATGTAAGTAGTTGAATTCTTTCTTTTACAAAACCGCGGCTGGTGCAGTTTTCAAAAATGTTCTATTTGCATTGCCATTTTCTAGTTTGCTGCGCTCCGTCCTCTTTTCAAGTAACTGACGTAACCTCCATATAAAAGGTACCATTCAAACATTTTACCATCATTTCCATTCCAAGACCTTACCTAAGACTTACGAATGCCAGACTTTTGTATTATAGTTTTACAGCGACAGTAGTTTACAAAGCAATTTCGTTTAGCGAATAAACGAATATATTGAGTTAATGTACGAACATCTCAATGTCGTAACCTCGCAATGTTTTGACCTATGTCAAAAACACGAGATACCCGCTTATTCCAGGTGATGCCAAACTGTTCGAGGGGTGTTGCAATATTCAAACTGGGTGTTGCATTAGTCAGTGAAGCGATTCCAAACTTATGGCGGGTAGTGTATATTAGAGTGACAATGAGATGTATGAAAAAAAAATTGACCTTCGAATATCGTTTAGCCGTAGGGCTCAAAAGTTTCGTCTCCTCGAAAAAAGACCCCATGCAAAATTTCAGCTCGATCGGACATCGGTAACACGTGCTTCAGAGCGGTCAAATATCGATGAAAAAAAAGCACAGGTAGTGATACATGAAATTGTCGATATCGAAATTTTTTTTATGCCATATCTAGAGAAACAGGCTCTGAAGTATACCCAGTCTTGGTGTATAAAGGAGGGTCTCAGCATTAATCCGACAAAAGCTGTAATCGTACCTTTCACTAGAAAGAGGAAATTCAATCTGAAAACTCTCAAGCTTGGAGGAGTAGAAATTCCATTCAGTGAACAGGTTAAATACTTGGGAGTTATCCTTGATGCCAAGCTAAACTGGAATGCACATCTTGACTATGCAATCAACAAGGCGGTCAGTGCATTATGGTTGTGCTCCAAAACCGTTGGGAGAAAGTGGGGCTCACATCTATTATACGTCCAAAACTGACATACGCGACGTTAGTGTGGTGGCCAAAAACCAAAGAGTCCACCGCTAGAACAAAGCTAGATAAAGTTCAACGACTTGCGTGCATTGCTATAACAGGAGCAATGAAAAGCACCCCGTCAAAAGCTCTTGATGCAATTCTACATCTGCATTGCTACATCTGCAATGTACGAATAGGTGCAACTAGAAACAGAAAAAAATGTCTTGAGGCTCAAAAGAACACAAACTATTTTGTCAGGTGATCTTGTGGGTCACCTGACTATACTGAACTTTTTTAAAAGAGGACCAGTGATGAGCATGAATGGAGACTGGATGGCACCTCAGGACAATCATGATATTCCCTACAAGGTATGCGAAACGTCGCGTACAGACTGGGAAGTCGGAGTTCCTGATGTTCGTCCCGGTTCAACGATATTTTTCACAGATGGCTCAAAAATAGGTACCAAAACTGGTGCAGGAATCTTCGGCCCTGGAATTAATGTTTCAGTGGCAATGAGACACTGGCCAACACTGTTTCAAGCAGAGATTTTTGCAATCCTTGAATGTGCGAATGTGTGTCTGACTAGGAAATACAAACATGCAAATATTTGTATTTTCTCTGACAGTCAAGCAACGCTGAAAGCACTTGATGCTTATAATATACATCCAAGATTGTCTGGGAATGTATTCTCACATTACGACAGCTGTGTCAAACAAACTCAGTATATTTGTATTGAGTTCCAGGACATTGTGGCATTGGTGGGGATGAAAGGGCAGACGAACTTGCAAAACTAGGATCTAACTCACAGTTTATCAGCCCAGAACCTTTCTGCGGTAAATCAAGCTGTGCAGTGAAAATGGAGCTTAAACGGGAGGAACAAAAGGTGATGGTTGAATGTCAAAAAGTGTTCCCAATCTAAAAGATTTATAACACCAAACGAGAATTATTCGAAAAAGCTCCTAGAGCTCAACAAAAGAGCTCTTTGTACATACGTCGGCCTAGTAACGGGGTACTGTCCGAGTAGATATCATTTAAAGAACATTGACCGGGTTCAGGATGATATCTGTCGCTTTTGTAATATGGAAAGCGAGACATCGGAACATCTGCTGTGAAGTTGTGGTGCATTATTTAAACGCAGATCAAGGTTTCTTGGCAGTGGCTGTTTACAGCTCAAAGAGATTTGGTCTTTGAATCCTGGGAAGGTGATTGGCTTCATAAACCATATTTCACCTGACTGGGAGCGTGTCGGTGCAGGTACCTGATCACTCAACAATAGTGGTCATTGTATTTTGCAAGGGGCACGTATAGCAATTGACTGGGATATATTACAAAAGTTCATATCAATGGACAACGTAATACTAATTCTCTAACAAAAAAAAAGAGAAACATTTCAAAAGTCCTATCTGCTTTGATCGATTTTTTGATCGATCACTTCCATTCAACCCCCACAACTTATTAAACACCTTTTATTACACGTTATTGGCACAAGTTGATAGCGGAGGGATCACTCTAGCCCCTGAACGGAAACCACGCTTGAAAGTGTTACTAAAACTGAACCATTATCAAAATAAAAAGGCGCTTCAAAAAAACGATGAAAGCAGATAGGACCCTTTGAATTGTTTATCTAGATAGTTCTTGATAACGCATGAAACGTCGAGATTTTGTGTTAACTAGAAAAAAACTTTTTTCAAAAAAATCAACTTTCTGGGTCATAGAAAGTTTTCGAGCTTGGGGCCTATGGCATATATATGAAAGAAATCAACTTTCGAATTTCGTTTAGCGATAGGGCTCAAAAGTTTCGTCTTCTCGAATAGAGTACCCATGCCAAAATTCAGCTTGATCGGACATCTACCTGTGCTTTTTTTCATCGAAATTTTTCGTTAAACTTTGACCGCTTTGAGGCACGTGTTCCCGATGTCTGAACAAGATGAAATTTTACATGGGAACTTTTTTCGAGAAGACGAAACTTTTGACTATATTCGTAAATCGATTTTTATTGACACTCTAGTGTATATGGCTCGGTGCGGTATTACTGCCTCTGCCAGCATGTTTTCCCTCGAAACATCAGTTTAAAAAATATTCTACCAGCTGATCCTTGAATTGTCTGATAAGGGAATTTTGTGTACGAACTTCTCGAATAAGCTTTACCTTCGAGACATCAAAATAATCTACGCTCATGAAAACAATCTTTAGTTGGCCTGGTAGGACGGGAAGATTCAGTGGATTATTTTTCACCACAGCAGGCTGGTGTCTACTTATGAAGTCTATGTCAGGTGTGCTCGCACGTGAATGGTTCATTGTTAGTGGAAATTCGAACTTGAAACTGTTCATTAACTGCTGAAAAATCTAATTATTACCGATAACTTAAGTATCACCAAATTGTCCATCATTTTATCAATCCAACGACACATTGATGATTGTAAACCATCATGTGGTTACACAGTATGTGCGAAATAATTCATTCCGAGTTTCCATGGAATGTACCCCAATATAGTGCAGTAAGACGTAGTCCTACAACAAAAAATTTGGTCAACCGGAACTTAGAATTGCACATAAACATGCAAGTAGAAGTCTACGGGAATTTCTTGGGCTTATGAAGCGCGTTCCCGAGTGCAATATATTTTAAATGGCAAGTCATTACACCAGGGCCGGATTTAGACGGTGTGGGGCCCTGGGCAAATTTTTTTGTCAGGCCCTCTTTTCTCAAAACATTTAGAGGTAACGTTCTGGGAGGTGATGAGCAAATAAAAAAAGGTCACCTCAGGACTAGAGGGGCCCCTTGAATCAGGAGGCCCGGGGCATTTGCCCCCTTTGCCCCCTCTTAAATCCGGGCCTGCGTTACACAAAACAAATAATACGAAAAAAATACAACCTCTCGCTCAGTAGGGTTATCGTATCAAAAAGTAGGGTAGTATCACAATGAAGGAGAAGCCAATTGCTGGGGAGTTAAACGGTCGGGTGTCGACGGCCAAAAGAGGTTGGGTGCAGTACTCAAGAGAGGAATGAATAAGCCAAGCTGTTCAAGGTCGAGCGAGCCAGACACAGGTGACCAAAAAGGAAAGCTAATTACCCCAAAACTGTAACACGAGGGTACCGCGAAGTAACAAAATAATATGGCCAAAATGGCAGACGAAATACACTACGCCAGAAACACATTACACTGCTGAGACGAAACAATTTCAGTCAGTACGATAACGCTAGGCACTCAATAGTGCACGAGTGACTGGGTGAGTTCAAAGATTGAAAGCAGTAATTAGTCACCGCTGTTAGCTCTACCAGTCACCGGAGCTCTCGCTCATATTGAATGAAATGGCCATAAAATGGCTTAAGATTAAGCAAGGTAGAGATGGAAGTAAGGCTAGCGGTAAGTTGATTGTAAGTTGATTTTATGACTTACGCTTCCACGAAGCTATTTCTGGACGGTAGCATATTCTCAGAATTTGTTGAAACTTTGTGAAAAGTAGGTTTCAATAGCAATTTCGCATGTTTTTTTTTCAAAAATTTATCTTAATTGACAAAGCGCTAGAGTAACTTATTTTTATAAATTGACAAATCTTAATAACGACGAGAGATATAGAAAAGTTGGCGATGGATAACTTTTAAGAATTTATGAATTCTCCTCTATGAATATTGGAGTGCTAATGAGATGTATAAAAAATTGACCTTCGAATATCGTTTAGCGGTAGGGCTCAAAAGTTTTGTCTTCTCGAAACAAGTCCCCATGAAAAATTTCAGCTCGATCGGACATCGGGAACACGTGCCTCAAAGCGATCAAAGTTTCACGAAAAATGTAGAGGAAAAATAAACACAGCTAGTGAGTTTTTTTAGGTGCCGTATATCTTCGAAATGCATAAAACGTCGAGATTTGGTGTTAACTCAAAGAAAAAAAATTTTCCTAAAAAATCAACTTTTCAAATCTTAGAAAATTTTCGAGCTTGAGGCCAATGCCCAGTGGTCCAGATCGTCGATTTAGCGGTATTTAATTTTTTGTGCAAAAACAGCTGTTGTTAGGTTGATAGTATATTTGAAAGATATTTTGTGTTTGAAAAGGCGCTTTTTTTAGAGAATAAAAACTAAGGTGGCTCCATTTCTATCAAAAAATAGAAAACTAACTTTTTTGCTGATTAAGATATGGTTCCTTTTGGTTCAGAGTAGTTGTAGATCCACTTATTCTAAACAACTTTGCCGAAAAAAGCTAGTCTCTATCTTGCATACTTTTCGCGGTATGAAGAATTTAAGATTGCAAGTTAGGGTGTCGCTGAAAAATCTAGTATTTTCGATGTAACTTTTTTGTTTTTGATTTTATTTTGATGTTTGATAGAATCAAACATAAAAAAGTTACATCGAAAAAACTAGATTTTTCAGCGACCCCCTGACTTGCGATCTTAAATTCATCATACCGCGAAAAGTATGCAAGATAAAAATTTGCTTTCTTCGGCAAAGTTATTTAGAATAAGTGGATCTACAACTCCTCTGAAATGAAAAAAAAAACCGTATCTTTATCAGCAAAAAAGTTAGTTTTGCTATTTTTGATACAAATAGGGTCACCCTAATATTTATTTTCTAAATAGAAGCGATTTTCCAAACACAAAATATTTTGCAAATACATTACAAATCTAACAACAGCTGTTTTTGCACAACCGCTAAATCGACGATCTGGACCACTGTGCAATGGCATATATATAAAAAAATCAACGTTCAAATTTCGTTTAGCGGTAGGGCTCAGAACTGTTTGCCTTCTCGAATAGAGGCCCCAAGCTCGAAATACTGGACGTCATTTTGTTACTCGAACTGAATTTCTATTTTTAACAACGGCTTTTTCCCGTTAACACGCAAGTTCATTAAGTAGACAGTATGTGAAGTAGAGAATAAACGAAAAATAAGCGAACTGGAAATATGATACAGATTTGGAAAAATATACCGCATCCCGACTTCACATACTGTCTGCTTAATGAAAATCATTTTGTTACAATTTTTTTTTCCTTTAAGAGGTCTGTTTTGTTTTTTTTTGATTTGTTTTGAGCAACTAAATGGTCTATCCAGGAAAACATAGATTAAAAAAAATAATTCGACTGTTATTATTCAAATTTCTTTTTTATTTAAAAACCTTTTTTTTTTCAGTCCAGGGGTAGCATTGTGCAGCTCTATTCGTACGATTTCCGCTATTTTCGAGCACGTGACACACTTCCAGTTTTACCTTAGGCTCAAAAGAAGCTGTCATTGTCATTTGTCCTTCGGCTAATTCGGCCGCAAAGTCGAAAAAATACGAAAAACCAAACATAACACCCACCAGCGATCTTTTAGTTTTGTTCGAGTTACGCGAAACGAAATGCGCAATGTCACCCCAGTATCTCTTTTTTTTTTCAATAAATTTAATAACATTTAGATATATTTCCAGTGGTCATGCCTCACCAACTTATCTCTATCTCTTGTAATTGTATTGCAATATATAAATCCAGCCCTCCTCGAATGTTAGACTAGGTAATTTTTTGAAAAATGGAGCACGCAAAGTCGCTAAGTTTAGCAAGGCCTACAACACACCCACAAAGTTTCATTAAATTCTGAGAGGTTCAATGTCACCCAACATGGGTATTCCCGAATGATGCTCAGAGCCCGAAAATCGACTCTAGGTACAACTTTGAAATCCAAAACGGCGACTTCTACTAAAAACGACGTAGAGTGATCAAAAACTACGCAATGTGAAGACTTCCGGAACCGAGATGGAGTCCAGGGGCTGGGATTCAAACACATACAACATTTTGAATCACGGAATTTCTGGAAAAACCATTTTAAAACCGAGAATAGTGACTTCAGGTTGCTTAAAAACAGCCTAAAATAGCTAATATGGGAATTACCTGGAGATTCCACAATGAAGAGGCCTGCTCCCAGATTAACCACATGCCAATCGACGGTCAGCAATAGACTCAGCACGATTTTCAAGCGGGATGATCTAGAACAGAAAAGATATTCACCTTGAGCTGAATCCCTGACAAGTTTTGAAAACACAACTTACAGAGTCATCATCTATTTATAGACTTCAAGGCGGTGTACGGTTCAGTGAAACGCAACAATGAACAGGGTAAACGATCAGGCTAATCAAATGACTCTTAACGGTTTCACATTACGCGTCAGGACAGCGGACGAATTTTCAAACGCTTTTGTGACGTTTGATGGTCTGAAGCAATGGTCGAATTTGCTGTTCAACAAAGCCTTGGTAGGTTCTTTATAGTGTCAATAACACAGCTGTGAGGGAAGTCTTCACGGCTTTCAGAAGAGAAGCTACGAGCATTGAACTCACCAAAAATACTCTTGCTAGTAGTACATGGTGGTTTGCAGAGTGTGTGATAGTCCTACGACCGTTAGATAGCGTTGATGATGGATGGAGATACTTTCAACGTGGTTGATGATTTTTTTTATCTTAGTACCCTCGCTCGTAAAGTGTGATAACGAGGTGAAGAGACGGATTGTGACAGCGAAGAGGGCACATTAAAAATTGCGTAATCAGCTCCCGCAGCTTACAAATCCGCATGGAATTTGTGGCGCACAACGAACGTGAATCAAGGACGTGAAAGAAGCATAGAACCCTGCGATCAACACTCGGTGGTGTACTAAACAGCACCCAGTATGGATATTCCCAACACCTAAAGTCCGTACATCGTCCCCAGATGCCATTTTTAATTTCAAAACGACGTTTAGGGTTTCCGCAAAAGTATTTTCAGAACAAGAAAAATGTCCAGAGGTGAGCAATCAACCTCTGGCGATATTTTTAAATTCGGGATAGCGACTCCCAGTGTTTGAAAAACAGCTTAATGGTCAATTACGACTCAAAATGGATATTTTCGGAACAACAATGATGACTACAAATCAGATTCCATTTTGAAAACCAATATGGCATTCTTTGGATTCGCGAAGTGTAGGCTAACAGAGTAAAACGCTCTCAGTTACGTGGTACTTAAAGTCGCTGTTTGGAGGAAAAGCAAATGTTTTTCACCTATTCGCCAATTTGAACTAAAATGTGCCGTATTAAATAGAATATGTTGAGAGAAACTAGGGTTTGCAATCCCGGAAACGATTTCCCGGGAATAGGAATATTGATTCCCGGGATCCCGGAATTCCCGAGCTCCTCGGAAAATTTTCCATACCATATTGCAATAAAGTTAAATATCGTATCAAAACACGGAACTTACGTCGTAGAAGTGTAGAGCAGCTTTATAGTGTCCATTATACGAAGCAAATGTTTGCTTGAAATGATGATCAATATTTGCTTGCCGTCTAATATTAAATTATTTGCTTGAATTATTTGTCAAAAATTTATGCTGTCTTATTAAGTAAACGATAAATTAAGAAATATTTTCTTCGTCTCATGTTTTTTTTTTCTAGTGAGTTTACTACTAAGCGGATAATTGCTTGATTTTTCCTTTGTTTATTGACAAAAAAAATTTGAAACCTGTAAATTAATAAAAAAAAATTGAAACCCGTAAATCAATGCGACCAGAAATAAATAAATTAATAAAACTCAGTCAGTGTAACTTGGGTCCTGGCCGCGATTTCACAATTATTACGAAGGCATTCAAATGCTCTAAAATCTGGCTGTTAAACACTCAGCTTTATCTTCAACAAACTAAAAGTATTGGACTCTTCAGTTTCTAATGAAATGTAGCAAGAGCTGGAATCGGTGATTTAGAAGTATTTTAGAAATCAGACACCAACGGCGATTCAGCGATCTTAAGCAACGTTTTACAGAAGGGAACTACATTATTTGGGCCTAACGAAAAATTGTCAGCGGAACTGAGGCGATTGATAGACGATTGTTCAAGAATTTCTGGAGTGAACTTGAATAAATTTTGTTCTTCAATTGATAATTAAATTGTAAACGATTGTTGGAAACTTTTTATTAATAAACTTTATTTGAAATCTCATTTTTGCTAAGGATTTTTTCCTTTCCCGGTTCCCGGGAATTCCTGGGAAATGAGATTTTTCATTCCCGTTTCCCGGGGAATCTATTCTCGGGAATATTGCAAACCCTAAGAGAAACCTCTTCCTTTCAAAGAACGTTTTCATTACAACAAAAAAACTAGCGCAAAAATGTTAGTGAATGGAGAGTTTGTGTGTGTGTGTGTGTGTGTTTTTTTTAAATCTGAGTTTGACCGAAAATTCATTACTCTACTTACTTTTACGGCGACGGACCGATTTTCGATCCATCGCCGAATCCAGAATCGGTTAACGGTTGGGCACGTGTCACTTGAGACCCCATTGTGGTCATTCACCTCTGTCCAGCAACTCCTATCCCAACCTCCACGAGGTGCCGACCGGGATACGAGTAACCTTAGCGGAGATCGGGTAACCAACCCCCGGTGGAAACTATGGTTGTATGCTTACTGGGAAGGGGGATCGTACGCGGCTGTATCCCCATGTTAGGGGCGGCGTACCACAGCGTATGACCCGGAATGGGCGGCTGAATTAAGAAACGAGGTGCCTCGCCAGCTATATCTAAGACGGCAGCCCCGTCGCGAGAGTAGGTATCGCAGCCCTAGTAAGGCAGCATACCGAAGGTAATCCAGAATTGGTAATACGAACAAAATTTATTCTATTCTTCATTATTAATTGTGTGTTTTAAGCTGAGATTTTGACTGTTGGAATGTCCTGAGTAGTCTTGAAGAAAGACAACGGCACTTATTTCATACTTTACGACATTTTGTCACTGATCAGTGACATCTTCAGGAGGAATCTCTCCATTACGTTATTATCCGCCATCGCAATCTACAGCAAATGTATTTAATTGTTATGTACTCGCCAATTTTAACACCCGTGAGTGCTCAGCAGGGTACCCGGCTACCTACCAAATTGAAATGCTTTTTGCTTTTTCAATTCCTGTCCGGTTTTCGATCTTGATCCGTCAAAAGATTGAAACATATTTCTGTTTTCAGTGTATAAGTGACCTAAAGAGCTGCTGGGTCCCATATGATTCCTGTAGGGCGAAGCTCCGTAGCCGCAAGGTTACAGAGTCCGCCTTGGTAAGCGGATGATCGTGGGATCGACTCTTAGTAGAATCAGGCCATTTGGTTGCCAAAGGACTTTAGCATGGGTTTATTCTCAGGCTTACCACCAAGTACCTTTCCTTCAATCTAAATTCTACAGTACCTCTGTTGACTCTCCTTCTAACAAAAATAAGTCCCTGTTATAATAAAACTAAAGATTTGCTTTCGACTGAATTAATGTTCGCAAAGGGGTTTTTTTATCGGCTTTACAGTCATTTAGCGATCAAAACGGTTTTATTTTTGTTATAATAAAACTGGTGTGAGTAACGTAAAAAAGTTCTCTCCAGGGAATTGTAATTAGGCGATATTGTTAGGATGGACAGAGGCTCGGTATAGTAGAGTAGTAAGCTTAAAACGTATAGGTAAAACTTACACACAAGCACGGATATGATTAATAAGCGTATCACTTACTATCAATAGTGATACTGCCAATAATATGAAGTGCAGAGTACAGAAAACACTTGGGTAATATAACAATAGATCTAACCTCTGGTCGCAGTGATGAGCCCACACAGGAAAAAAAAATGATTCCTGTAAATCCGAACCTCCAGGGCCAGGTTCAAGATCCAAGGCAAAGTTTACCAATTGGCAATAAAACCTAACAATATTGGTGCCGAAATTCATGCAATCATTCCAGGAGTTGACTTTATTCCTATCTGAGTACTTCTACCGAATTGCCCTTGGAATGGCCACTATATGGCCACAAGTCAAAACAAAAAACATCATGTTTCTATCGTGCAACTTTATCCCGACTCAGTTTTCCTATTTGAAAGCTAACCAGTCAACAGAATGCAAAACAACCAAACCCGTGCACGATGGATTGCGGGTCCGATCAGCCGGTAATGTCGATAATGATGTCAATGAAGCAGAGTGAGTCCCACTGCCTGCCGATAAAATTGGCCGCGTACGGAAATCGCGGGAAGCGTGTCCTGTCTGGCTGATGCCGTTAAGCAGGGTCCTTCTTTTTTCCATAAACCCGCCGATGATATTCAATATTCACTGGAATTACCGATGGGAATAAATTTGATTATTCATTTTACAACCATCATAAAATGCGTTTCCTCTGCACTGCGTGCCACACCACTTTTCGAATCGTTGCGTTGTGCTTTGTACGTACACGGCTCGAAGGACGAGGGGTTCGCTGTTCACTATTATCATAACTTTCGCATTAACTCTCGGAGTTACGCAAAAAAAAATGTTAGGTAATGTTTTCTTTCCATGGAAATTATAATGTCATAATTAACCCTAATCTGAGCTTGCCCTCGGCTAGCCCCTTTCCGAATTTCCCATGGTTATCGACGCAAACAGGGAAAATCGATATTTGCATATTTATGAACGAACAGCAGAACCACAGGAGGGAGCAATCGGCATCAGATGTGGGGGGGAGAGGGGGTGTAGAAAAGGATGTCCTCGCCGTCGATTCTTTCACAGGAATCCACGCGCGCTGCATGTGATTTGAGCTGACTGATCGGCCGCGCGCGCTATCAGCCAATTTTTCCCGGCCGATGACACTCGAAGACCAATTACTGCTCTGAACGCCGGTTAGGTTGAAAGGTATGCCGGCAGGTAGCAAAAAACGTGGATGTAAATGTTAAAGCGTTCTCTCGTCGCGCCCCTTTGGTGCCACCAAAAACGAAACTGCAATTGCCGTCGATGTTCCGGGAAGCAGGTTTACCTGCTAGGATGAGCTTTTTTTTCCTCTGGCTCGGATCTGGCGCAGATTACGTTGGAATTTGGTTTACTTTCTATCGTGTGCACGATTATTGAGCTTTTCGATTCTTTTTTTTTGTATTCAACGCCCGTTGCTCGGGAATCTGCCCACACCGTGAAAGTAAAGTTGTAAAAATGAATATATTAAAAATAATTGGAATTTTGCTTTGAACGATGTTCGAATGTTGGTAAATCTAGGATAATGGCAGTAAGTATTTGCATCCGAACAGGAGGCAAATGCGGAACGTATGTTTACATGTCGATGCACAGATTTCATAGTTGGGCAATTATTGAAATATTAATTTTTCTTCCTTTTTTGAACAAAAGGTACAAAAACACGTACAAAATTTTAAATTATTGCTACTGTTTGGGATAGAACAAGAATAAACAGTAATGTTTAAATCACATGCCGAATACAAAATTGCACCTTTATCGAAAATGTTTAGACCATATTGAAAGTTATCAAAATTGCTTACAAGTTAAATATAATTAAAAAAGAGAAACACACAAATTTGTTAAAACATTTGGTTTTCTGATTCATTGATTTGCATGACTTTTGAATACCGGAATTTCTAATAATGTGTTGAATGTTTGCGTTCCAAACTTACTGTCCAGCCGACTCATTTTGATAATATCATTGTTAACAAATGTACTCTTTGCTCAAAGATAATCCAAACAATAAAACATTTCAAATGCAAATTTCAAAACGGTCTAGTCTAAAACTCACTACTAAAGGAAAACTAAGAAAAAATTGTAGTTTCTCGTTTTTTGAGTAGTTTAGCGTTCATCGCATTTTATTTTTGCTCTAGAAAAGTTTCATTCTCAAAATAGAATAATTGAAAACATAATAGTTTTTTGTAACTTTATCTTAGACAGTTCTCAATCAAAGCGCAAAATGCATGAACTCTAGCTTACAAAATCGTTTTTGAGTATAACACTTAGGTTTCTAACCCAAATTAATTCACATAGTGGTGAAACCGAGCCTTTTCATTCGAACTTTATTATTTGTTGAAACAAATTTACCAAAAAACTTCAAATTTTTCAAAAGAAATTACATCTTGATAATTTCTTGGATTAATAGTTTGCTTTAAATAATAAAATTAGGTAGCCAACAGCACAACTATACGAAACATTTCGAACTAAACATTCATACACATACGAACATACATTCACACATACAAACATGTGCAACATGCACATACAAATAATATTTTAAGAAATATGTTTGGAATATACTTTTTTATGATTGTCACGTCGGTTTTTCAAGTAGAGGCCGGGAATCAACTTCATTTTGAAATCCGAAATTGCCAAATACGATCAAACAAAGGTATTTCCACTCTTTGCGTTCCAAGAATAGCGATGTTGTAGTTCATGTAAATGAATTTCATAATGATAAAAGTAAATATATGAAAATTGACGTAATATCTTTAAACTAGTTGTGCAAAAGAGGTTGTAAAATGGAAGAAATGATTCCTAATTTCAAACAATTTAATTCCTAGCAACGCCGATAACGTTCTACTTAAAAAAAGTGATGTTGAGGCCACTTATTTTATTCTAAGATGTTGAGTTTAAACAGGATTACGTTTCTTTTCTAATCTATTCAACCACATAATAAAGTATTTATTTATTATTTGCAACTACCAACAGACATTGGTAAACGGCTGGGCAGAGCGTACCTGCAGTCATGCTTGTCATTCTCTTCAGTATGTGAAAGGAGAGGAGAAAAAATTCACCGCGCACTTCCCTTCCAGTATGTGCCTGTGTGTAGCAAATGCTTTCACCACACTGCTTCTTTTTCCACTCCAAAGTGTCTCAACCAGCTTACAGAGAGACAAACACACTTCCAGCTCAACCCACATCTGATAGAAACAAGAGGGGTGAATCACTCTACAGAGAAAACGCAGAAGTACACAACAGTGTCCACTGGCGAGTAGTCCGGAAGGTGAAAAAAAAACTACCGGGCAAAAGTGTAGTCCTCGTGTAGCTGCACTGCGAAAATGAATTCCACCAGAGTAAATTCGATCGGCACGAGCAACGCAGTCAATTTATTTTCTTCCAATCTCTTTTACTCTTCTGCCATGCTCAAGAAACCAACTGTGAAACGCACCGCAGATAGGTCTGCTTAGTGTAATTAATGTGCGTAATGTCCACAGTGTGAGAAAGTACACCATAGTTCATTATCTCGTAAGAGAGAGATTTGAGATTTCACCGCAGTGCTTCCAGGAAGCTCAGCAGATAAAAATCGTTTGTCGCTCTCTTCTAGCATGAGTGTTTTTTATTCCTGAATGGACTGCATGAGCATGAGTGTTGATTTGCTCTTTAGTGTGAGAGCAGTTGTTTCCGCAGTGCAAGATGTTCTCCTGCACTCTAGAGATATTCTTAGGAGAAAAGACGAGCATGCCTGCAGTACAACCCGTACTAGTTCTAGCATAAAATAGACGCCATCGTGGTTCATAACATCCTGCCCAGAAACTCCTATTCCTACCTCTCGTGGTACCAGCCAGGATACGAGTAACCAAGCGACGATCATGGTAACCAACCCGTGGTGGGACTTCGGTCGTATGCTGACAGGGAAGGAGGAGGTGGGTTGACCTCCTCGGAGGAAAGCCCAGCCTTTCTAAGCGTCTGTTTCCTAGCTTAGGGGCAGCTCATAACAGCGTCTGACCCAAAGCGGGCAGCTGGATAGAGAAACGTGTTGTCTCGGGGGACGGGACACAAGGCATATGAACGCTAGGCATATGGATGTTAGGCATAGTATGCTAGGCATACAGACGGGAGGCATTATGGATACGAAGCACACTGCCACAAGGCATAACGGGCGCGTCAAATGGACGCGAGGCCGAATACAGTGTTGTATGATCGCTTGAGATCTTATTATCGTGACTATGTGTCCCGGATCCATTTTAACACCCATTTCGCATCAGAATGTTTATTGAAAAATATGTTGCACATTTGATGACTGACAAAAAGTGTCATTCAATGAACTGTATATTAACTCAGATATTTTTCACTCTACGTATGTAGTTCAAGTGTATATATATTCCTAAAGAATTAAAGTTGGGCTTAATATTTCGTTTTAAATCAGCGGCTAAGACGCATAATCTAGGGAAAGGAAATGAGGTGACATTAAGCCGCCGTGGTTCCCGCAGTTCGAGCCGGCCGCCGACCCGCCGCCGGAATTACACTACGAACAATCAAGAAAATATAACTCGGAACATTCAGGCCTAGTAATTAGAAGCACCTTTTATCCACAAAGCCACCTGGAGATCACCTGACCACCGAACAACAAATCAAATTGACCACGTTCTTATTGATGGCCGATTTTTCTCAAACATTACAAACATACGCTCCCTCCAGAGTGCGGATATCGACTCAGACTTCCACCTGTATAAGTCAGAACCGTTCTCCTCGGTCAAGCATCCGGCAGTTGATCAATCCGCAGGCTGCCGATAACTATGCGTGCCTAGTCAATGAGGCACTACCTTCCACGAAAGAATTATGTGCTTCGACTCTCGACGATGGATGGGGGATGTTACGCTCAGCCATTGGAGAGGCCACAACGGCGGCATTGGCGGACTGGTTTGACAGGAAATGCTAGCAAGCGATGGAGAGAAAGAAGAAAAACTATCTAAGCATCACCACAAGAGAGAATGCGGCCAAATACCAACGAGCTCGAAATGAGTTATCCACGATTCTGAGGAGAGAAAGGCGCCAGCAGAAGGACTGAGATCGTGAAAAGCTAGAGCAACTGTTTCAGGCTAACGATACGCGCAAGTTTTTTGAGAATGTGAACCAATCTCATAAAGGCTACACACCGAGTCCTGATATGTGTAGGGACGCGGAGGGAAACCTGACCACAAGCGAATGCGAGGTGGTTGACTGGTGGCAGCAGTTCTTCGATGAGCACTTCAATAGCGGAGCAACGAAAGGAGGCGGAAGGGAGTGCCTACAAACGACAGTAGTGTCCCAGTTCCCGATATCCTGGAGATTGAACGGGAAATTGGTTCACTCAAGAAAAACAGAGCCGGCGGCAAAGACAGGCTACTGGCAGAGCTCTATAAGTATAGAAAAGAGGCACTAATAACGGCACTCCACTGGGTAATCTCTAGAATTTGGGAGGAAGGTCTATCTCCTTTAGCGAAAGAATTCGTAGTGCTGTACCAAGCGGGCTTTACACAAGCACGCGCTACTACGAATCAAATTTTCACTCTCCGGCAGATTCTTCAGAAATGCCGGGAGTACAACGTGCCCACACATCATGTTTTCGTGGACTTCAAGGCAGCGTATGAAACAGTATGAGACCAGCTTTGGCAAATAATGCACGTTTACGGTCTTTCGGATAAACTGACACGACCTATCAAAGCTACCTTAGACCGAGTGATATGTTACGTGTTCGTGTCGGGGACACTCTCGAATTCCTTCGAAGCGCGCAGAGGGCTGAGACAAGGAGATGGATTATCCTGCAAGTTGTTCAACATTGCCCTAGAGGGTGTAATCCGACGAGTGGGCGTCGAAACGAGAGGCACGATTTTCAGCAAAGGTAGTCAACTCATAGGCTTCGCAGACGACCTGGACCTGGAGTGGGGCCGTTTTGAAAAAAGAAGTTTTTGGGCAGTATTTAAGAGAACAAAGTAGTTATAAAGCGATATTTCAAAACTCTGAAAATACGAAGTTCCCGAAGAGACCCGATTCCGAAAAATATGTGTACTTGTACCTCAAAACATGCCAAAACATATGACGTTGAGTAATACTTCACAAACATTCACAATTTTAAATAATTTGATTTTAAAAATTGACATAATTTTACCTTAAAATCGCTCTATCTCGGAGTTGGTTCAACAGAATTAACTCTTTTTTAATAATGTTTCGTATTTTGTTATTATCTGAAACTTTCTAGAACATCTCATGTCGATCAGAAGTAGTTAAGATATCATTTAAGTAAAAAAAACTAGTTTATAATTAGTCTTTTAGGAAAACGGTTTTATTACTACAGAGATAAAACATAGGAATATTGTGTCTTCGAAATATTTTCATGAAATCGATAGCTCTACAACTTTGCCGAATATAAAAATTGATTATCTCGTAAAATAAAAAAGTTAATTTTTCTAAGTGTAATACTAGCTTAGCAAGCAATTAAATGAAAATGTCAGATAATTCTAATCAGTATTCTGAACAATACTTCCTAAGACACCAAACGCCTAAAATGTAAGTAAAACTGAGAAAAGACTTTTGACCGTATTTTTTCATAACGGCCCCACTGTGCGGCGGAGGCAATCTACGCCAGACTAAAAGTGGGAGCTAGAAGAGTTGAACTAAAAAATGATGCGTCGTAGGGTAGATCTGTTCAATATAGACCACTTCATTTAGTGGACCACTTGAACACCAAATGACACATGATAGATATACTTATTTTGATAGGTTCTTTGACAATGTCAATAATGTTCTTCACCAGAAATGTTGCAACAGACGATTACTATAATATTCTTAGTTAAAGCTGTAAAAATATCTTTTAATAACAGCTGCCTGATTTGCCATGGTTCGTTAACGTTTTCATAAGAAATGGCTTTACCAAAGCTGTACTGACATCACACTTTCCGAACGAAAATTACCAAATTTTTTATGAACGGGTAGAATAAAAGTGTCTTTAAAAGATAAGCAATGAAATTGTCACTAGAAAAACACTTAAAATTTGAAAAAAAATTAGTGATCCAATTAATAGTAAAAAAGTACTGTTTTCCTTATTTCGACATGCTTCATTTCGAACAAGAGCACGCTGTCTCGCTGAGTACCTAAATAGACTTTCATTTACATCGATGTAACAAAACAAATCATAACCACCATAAATGTGTTATGATAATGTTATTGTAACAAGTTGCAGCTAAAATGCGAAAAACGCCAAAAATAGGTTAAAAATATACTGAAGCAGTTGTTACTGAGTGTCTCCAGACAATAAAAAGTGGTGTTTCGATTAGAGAAGCTTTCACGATCAACCGTAATGTTCCGTGCAAGCAGGAAGTGGTCAGAAAAACCACGAAAAGGAAAACCAGCTGCATTGTAAAGGATTCCCCATTTCGAAAGAGCGCCAGCGGCAGTCTACAGTTGCAAGATTCATCTCAGAAAATCCTCGTCTTACTTCATTCAGAATTACTTTGGAGGATTGGCTACGAAGCGAGTAAAAAATGGCCACATGGTCTATGCAATCTGCGGCATGGTGCAATTGTTCAAAACTAAAATCCCTGTTACACAGTGGATTAGAAAATTATTCAAGTAGACCTGGCCCAAATGAGGAAATTGTTGTGGTCCAAATACGGTGGCCCATTAAAGGAAACTGCTGCGATGATTTATTTCTTTTATTATAATGAAATAGAGGTATAATCTTGTTGTTTTTCATGCAGCAAAGATAGAAAACATGTTACTTCATGTTTATACATAATAGGGTGGGGAATCGTTATATGAAAAAAAGAAACTTGATAGCAGAAAGCCAGAACCAAGTTTTTTTTGGTCTATTCGGGGCCTCAAACAATCCTGCATTTATTAGAAGTCGATTGGTTTTGTCTCCGCTTGGCGCATTGCATTTAAAATTTATATGGAGATTTGTATGGAAAAACCAACTTTTTTGCATTTTCCATTCTAAAGAGCTCAAAATGGCTCAAACCAAAGGTTTCAAGACTTTAAATGGTAGGTTTTTGGATGCCTAACAACTTGTCCGAAGAAACTAAAGAGCTAGGGTGTGCCAAAAAAAGACTAGAGCTGTTCAATGTTGAGTATGTCGAAATTTATGTTGCAAATTATTTTTTCTGCCAACACTGCCAGTGTACCGGCGTCAGTCAGATTTCCATCAGAAGTAACCTCTGAAACACTTTGTAGATTCTATTTACGCCTAGAATATTGACCTAAATTTGTTTGCTTGGTTCAGCTTAGTTTATAAACCCGTTACGACAGGTTACTTCTGGTGGGAATCCGACTGACACCAGTACATTGGTAATGTTGGCAGGAAACAAGATTTTCTGCATTTAAATCGACATACTCAACTTTTAACAGCTATAGCTCTTCTTAGAGACATTCTTGCTCTTCAGTGTCTTCTG
This sequence comes from Wyeomyia smithii, assembly GCF_029784165.1. Classification (NCBI taxonomy): domain Eukaryota; kingdom Metazoa; phylum Arthropoda; class Insecta; order Diptera; family Culicidae; genus Wyeomyia; species Wyeomyia smithii. The sequence continues at coordinate 44,352,388 of NC_073695.1, read as the reverse complement.
CAAAGTTGTTAGGCATCTAAAATACTATACTTTAACATAATGTAGCGCATTATTCGAGCATTGTTGAGCTCTCCAGCAAGGTAAATACAAAAAAGTAGGTTTTCTCATATGAATTTTCATACAATTTTGAAATTAAATGCGCCAAGCGGAGACAAAACCAATCGACTTCAGGTAAGTTTAGAGTTGTTTGGGACCCCAAATGGAACCAAAAAAACTGGGTTCTGGAAAATCGATCATTTTTCCCCACCCTAATACATAATGAAATACTTAATTCACTTGAGATATTTACACTTATTCTTACAAAATATGCAGCTACACTACTAAGTGGTCCACTTAGGCAGTTATGCATGACAAATTTATTCCCATTTTGATCGACTGGCTTGGCATTTTGCGAATAGACTTCTGGGTTTGGTGTATGTTTACACTCTCCTTTTTTGTGGGAGGGGGGGGGGGGTTGTTGGGCTTTGGTTGCATAGAATTTTGCCGGTTTCCTTGTTTTAATAAAGCGGGTGTTTTGGCCTTTTTTCGTCATACCAGTGGTCGCACGCTCTTGTTTGCTTTCGGAGAGGGTTTCGCGCGCGGTATTTTGACTGCGCTCAGTGTGACTATCTTTGTACAGCGGTTTCGAGGTTCAATAACCACGCATCAATGACCATTATATCGTATAACAGGTAGGTTGCCGAAGATAACTAGAAACTTCGATTATTCTGTATGCCGATACAGCGATCGTGGCGCGGTTTTATTTATATCATCTGGTGGCCGGTTGTCCAGAGACCGAGAAGTAACCATATCGTGCGCGTATTTGTGTAAAAAAGATCGCACCATCAACCTCGATGGATCCAGATCAATTCCTTTCCACTAACACTAATTCCCTTCTTTGATAGGGGAACTGCTCCAGTATTCATCTCAGCCCAAATATTAATCTCATACAACATGAAAACACAATTGAAAACAGGAAAAAAACCTAAATTAATCCACCTAGCGGTCAGACCCAGCCTTTCTCATTCACTCTTTTATTTGTAAAAATAGATTTACATGAATGCTTCAATCCAATAAACGTATATTCACTCTTTAGGTTCTAAAAAATTGATGTTGTAATCTATACATATAAAAATGCAGTCCGGTCTGTCTGTCTGTCTGTCTGATCCATATAGGCTCGAAAACTACCGAACCGATCGACGTGAAAATTTGTATGTAGGGGTTTTTGGTGTCGATAAAGGTTCGTATGATAGTTTGAGAGCCCTCCCTCTTCTGGAAGGAAGGGGTCTCATACAAATGAAACATAAATTTTTGCACAACTCAAGAACAAGCCAAGCAAATGAAACCGAATCTGGTATGTGGATGTTCTAAGGGGTAACTAATATGTCCATAATAGTTGGTCGCCCCTCCCTTTTCTGAAAGGGAGGGGTTCCATACAAATGGAACCAAATTTGGCAGGAGAATGTTTTTAGTGGTAAAAAATATGTCCATAATGTTTTAACACCCCTCTCTCTTTCGAAAGGGAGCGGTCCCATACAAATGAAACACAAATTTTGCACAGCTCATGAACCAATCAAGAAAATACAACCAAATTTGGTATGTGAATGTTTTTAGAGGTAACAAATATGTCCATAATGGTTCGTCGCCCCTCCCTCTTCTGGAAGCACATGTTTCTGCACGAATTTCTGCACATATTGCGAACTTATCAACTAAATGGAACCATATTTGGCAGGTGATTGTTTTTAGTGGCAACAAATATGTTCAAAATCGACCTCAGGCAACATTTTGGATTGTAAGATGGCAACTTCCGGTTTCTGGAAAACAGCCAAAAATGGCCGATTTCCACTCAATATAATAATATCCGGATCTAGAATGATACACAGGAGCTAAACTCGACCACAGATAGCATTTTGAATTCTAAGATTGCGACTTCCGGTTTCTGAAAACAGCTGAAAATTACCAAATACCACCCAATATGAGTTTTTCTTTAACCAGTATGACGTTCAAAATCCAGAAATTGTCTCCAAATGCCATTATGAAATCCAAAATGGCAACTTCCAGTTTTTAAAAAACAGCCAAAAATTGTCGATTTCCGTCTAACATGAGTATCTCCGGATCTAGAATAATGAACAGCAGCTGTAATCGACCACAGACCCAATTTTGGAATTTGAATTGGCGACTTTCGGTTTCTGGGAAACAGCCGAAAATGATCGAATAAAATCCAATATGGGTGTTTATTCAACCAGAATGACGCTTAGAGGCTAGAAATTATCTTACATACCATTTTGAAATCCAAGATGGCGACTTCCGGTTTGTGAAAAACAGCCAAAAATAGCCAAATACCATTCAATCTGTGTATCGCTGGAACCAGAATGATGCAATGAGCTAACAATTTACCTCTGACACCATTTTGATTTGCTAAATGGCAACTTCTAGGAAACAGTCGAAAATGACCGAATAATACTCAATATGGATATCTCCGTAATCGAGATGATGCATAGAAACCAAACATTGAACCTAGACACCATTTTGAATTTAAAGACGACCACTTTTAGTTTCTGGAAAACAACCAAAATAACTGAATAACTCCCAATATGAGTATTTCCGAGATTGATGCCAGAAAATCTGCTGAAAATGGCCGAATACCACCCAATATAAATATATTCAGAATTAAGGCGATGTACAGAATCCAAAAGTCGAGGATGTTGTCATTTCGATAAAACCAATCATTTCAAACGATTTGTTATTTGACTTTGATCATATCCTATGGCCGATTCGTCGTGCATTTGCAGACTTTAAACACATCGCAAGGAATCAATGAATTTGGAACGTTCAAATAGTACGATACCACATTTAAATTATGTTAAGGCCACATATATCGATCAAAGCAAGTATAGTTTTGAATAGTCTTTGAATTTCTTTTCTTTCCATAACTTTTGAGCCACATATCAAATTGTTATGAAGTTTGTTATTTGTAAGTTTGAGAGATGACTCGTTCGTATGACACTAGTTATGTTCAAATAAGTCATGTAATCTTTGAGATAATAGACTTTCTTTGTTTTATTAACAATTTAATACATAACGGTTGCTTAAGTTCGATTATAATCAAATGAAATGGGAACGTATAGGGCAGGCAAACTTTGAAACCACGTGTTTAAATATAATTCATCAGTTAACCCTTAACTAGCCCACTCATCTGATAATAATATTGATCAATTTGGTTGTGTAGTTTCTAAGATAATGAAGTTTCGTGATTTTCACATTTCGGTACATTACAGACGAAGTTACAGTTCGATTACAGCAAAATTCAATAGGGTGTTATGAGGTAGCTAGACTTAATAATTGACACTAATTTTGTGGAAACCGGGTCAGCCATCTCTGAGAAAAGCGAGTGAGTCCAAGTAGTCTTCGGAATATGTTACTTTTCATAGCTGGATTTTACATTTTTAAACATAACAGGCAAACTAAGAGTCCAATTGCAAAACAAATCAATAGGGTCATATGGGGCAACTAGACCTTCCATTTGACACTGATTTTATGAAAATCTCTGAGAAACATGAGTGAGATTAAACAGTATTCAGAACACGTTTCTTTTCATAACTTCTGAACCCGAAGTTCAATCTTCATAAAATTCAAAAGTTAAGGGTTTTTAAGGTGGCCAGTTCATTTGAAATCAATTTTGTTCAAATCGGTTGTGAAGTTTTCGAGATAATGATGTTTCATGATTTTAACATTTTGATACATAACCTCTAAACTAAAAATCCAATTACAATAAAATTCAATAGGGTCTTATAAGACAACAAGACCTTTCATTTGCAATTAATTTCATGAAAATCGGTCCAGCTATCTCTGAGAAAAGTGAGTGAGAATAAAAATCTGCACATACACACACACATACACACACACATACACACACACACATACATACAGAAAATGCTCAGTTCGTCGAGCTGAGTCGAGTGATATATGCCATTCGGCCCTTTGGAGCACTTTTATACTTTCGGTTTTGCAAGTGATTGCTATACCTTCCTAGGAGAAAGGCAAAACGCATATTTTCTTCTTAAACCAATCTGCTATTCCATGGAATGGATTCTTCTTGATTCACTTTAGATTCCTAATAAAGTATAATCCTCAAAAACTCACTTAAAAGCACTAAATTTGATATTATAGTCGGGCATCTGCACTCGAAAACTCATTTAATTCAATCATTCACCTCAGAAAACAAAATCTATGCATTGTTCAATACGGCTACAACGTGACTCGTTCAGCAGCCAACCAAAGTTTTTTTCATAACTATTGGACCACTTTTTATTTTAATCACTAAACAAAATCACTCACTACACTAAAAATACTTCAATCTTCGAAATATTCACCTCAAAATTCCAAAAACAAGCTTGAATTAGCAGAAATATATGAGATGAATTTCTACAATTCCTAAATTTCAACTGTATGTATTTTCATCTGTTTTCACTGCGTTGAAGAAAATCAAAAGTTGCCGAATCAGTTTCTGTTAATACGAAAAAATCATACTGAAAATGTTGTATTATTTTGATATAATTGACATAAATCTACAGCACTGTAGTGGTTACCTAGGTTACCAACTTTGCACGTGAACAACTACAGCGGATATCTAGGTAACCTATTACGACGGGCTGCGGTTACGTTCATTTATGATAATGTGATTCATTTATAATTAACAATGTGATGAATATGGGGGCGTCGTGAGATGAATAATTGAGCAAGAATAGATCAAGTTTTGAGATGGATATGGAAGCGTTTTGAAAAACGGTTTGTTTTACAAAGTCCAGGATAAATCTAGCTAATTTTTCTAAATATACAACGCTGAACGATTCCATAAGAGCACGTAAGCATATTTAGTATGAATAATGGAGCAGTTCCCCTACTTGTGAAGGATGCAGAGAAATCCTCGGTCACTAGTCGCACTAGTAGCAACAAGTATTAAACTAACACTCCCGACATCTCTTTCTCTATTGATCTGCATTGGGCGTGGCCAGCTACGTTATTGATCAGTGAAAAGAAAGATCACTAGGAATTGTACACTGAATATGGTTTGCCACTCCTAGGCACCATTTTGACGGTTCTTTGTGCAATTTCAGCTGATTCTGGTCAATCGCGGGCAACACACGGGCGATCAAATATGCTATGCTATGCTATGCTTCAAAATAAAACAGTTATTTAACATATTTTTCAAAATGCAAAGTTTTCCATCACATAGAGAAATGCTAATATCTCAGCTCCCCGATAAGATATCAAGTATCTTCTTTCATGTAAATTTTCATCGTGAATTCCGCTATGCAATGAAAATTTCAGTTCTTGATCAAAACTTTTTTATATATGTGTTTTGAAGGGTTTTATCAAAACATTATTAGAAAAATTAGTTTTTTTGTGATGTTTAATGGGCTCTGGGAGTCAAAAAACTGAATGCAATGCTGAACTTAACCATGCAAAATATTCAAGAACAAACCCACAAAAATAAAAAAAATATATGGAAAAATTTAGGAATCGAACAGATTTGAAAAAATGGCAAAAGAGTGGGTTTGTAACTCAAAAAAGTCATTTTTGCATAAATCACGTTTGGGCAACCTGAAAACAATCTTTTAGAAAGTCGAAATGTTCTACAAAAATGCTATAAATAACATTTTTTCAATTTAGGGCTGAGCACCTTGACTTTTTCATCATCGATTTTTTTTTAGGACACCCTAGTGTCGAGCCAGAGAAGCTGGCAGCGGTCCTCATATCGGATATTGCGCATGGGCTGTCGCCAAGGAAGCAATCTTAGAGCGTAACGCACAAACCGGCGCTGAATACTTTTGATGCGATGAATTGCGTTGTTTGAGGAATCCAGACAGTAGAGCAAAATTACAGCGAAGACCGGACCAGCGAGCAGTAAAGTGTCGTTAAACATTGTATATTTCTAAAGTCCCACGTCAAGCGACAAATCGTTCTCAGTTGCCAAGAGGCTTTGCAACAATAAACTAATATGAAATAAATTACTTGTTTGAGACAGCTTGTATGGAATCTTTGAAATATGAGACTTCCGCTATTTTTACAATTTGACACATAATGGTTAAAGTAAAAGTCTGACTGTCATAGAATAATTCAGAATCTTTGGGGCAACTAGACCTTTTATTCGACTCTAAGAACGCCAAAACCGATCTCCGAGAAAAGTGAATGAGTTTCGAAAGTCTTCGAAGTACATTCCTTTTTATAACTTTCCAACCACATGTCCAATCATTATGAAATTCATTGGCTAAGAGTTTTGAAGGTAGCCCGTGTATGAAGTTTGAAGCAATGTATGAAGCAATGAAGTTTTATAATTTTTCACATTTTGGTACATAACGGACACAGTTACAGTCTGATTACAGTGTAATCAAATTGAGTATTATGGGTTCGGTTCAGCCGTCTCTGAGGAAAATAATTGAGTTTGAACAGCCTCAGGATAACATTTCTTTACATAACTTTTGAACCATATGTTTAATCATTACGAAATTTCTGATTTAAAGGTTTTGGAGACAGCCCGTTCATTTGAAACCAGTTTTGTTAAAATCGGTTGCGTTATTTCTGAGATAATGATATTTTGTGATTATTACATTTTGATACATAACCTCTAAACAAAAAATCCGATTACAATGAATTTCAATACCGACCTATGGGGCAATTGGACCTTTCATTTGCAATTAATTTCATGAAAATCGGTCCAGCCATCTCTGAGAAAAGTAAGTTAGAAAAAAGTTGCACATACACACACACATACATACAGAAAATGCTCAGCTCGTCGAACTGAGTCGAGTGATATACGACATTCGGCCCATTGGAGCACTTTGATACCTTTAGCCAATTCACTGCCAAAATTTTAAATGCAAGCACACTAAATCTTGTTTAACATTCACTGCACATATTGTATATCGATTTCCGCGAAATAATTCCCAACCTCGCATAAAATTGCACCCAGGGTCACTGCAGTTTGCCAAAAAAAAACATTTCACCGGTGCTTTTCGAACTTGACATTGTCGGCTGAAAGCACCATTTCCTGCCCAAGGCTGGCAAGCACTCCTTCCGTTGCACCTGTGAGTGTGTTTGAGTGTTTGGTAGGATAAGAGCAACGTTACCACCGTGTCGCCGTCTACGTCGAGGTACCAGTTACCGGTTCTTATCAACACACCCAGCTCCGGATGCCCACCGTTTCACTGAATGCAGCAAAATTCTATTGTGCCGAAGAATGGAAACGCCTTGCTGTTGGCACACCAACAACAAAAAAAGTCGAACAACTTACACTTTTCATCCCAAAAGTATTCCTTCGAAGGTAAGGGATCCGTGTTAGTTACAGACTAACCCGAAAAAGGTGACCCTAAAAAATATTATAAATACCTTTTACGAACCAGCCGAAGAACCCAACGGGGCCGATAAGATCTACCCTAGCATTCACCTGCCTGTTCGCTTATCGAATAAGAATCGGATTTGATCCGGAAGCGCGACTAAAATGGTAGGTTGTGAAAGCGAATAGAAGAAGAAAAAGAAAAACCCTCCAGAGGATCAAGCCGTAGTTCTTTGCAATTCGTACAAACGCACGTACACAGCCACCGCTTCGCAGTGCTGGCGAAGCTAAACGAGAGATGATGAATGGTTTGTCGGAAGCGGCGGTAAATAAAGACTTTTTTTAACAATATTCAAACAATGTATCAAGAATAATTCTTGCCGTTGGCCCCTTGGCATCCGTTTCGAGTCCCCCCACTCGAACCAACACGAACAAAGGCCGGTAAAAACATTTCTGGAAAACCGATGTCGAGTACCTGCTCCGTATAAAAATTCGGTTGGCTTGGAAGGGAGAGAGGGAGTAGATGGGGTTCAAGTGAATCTTGACTCGTTGTTGCCACACCATATTTAACACTTGTACAGCGACGAGTGAATGCACCCACAAGGCGGAGACGTTAGGCAGGAGGTCACGGGAAAAAGATTGTGCAAAGCTGCTTTGTCGGAACTTTGAAGGATTAATGGGTTTCACACGGCACAGCGAAATGTGAAAGAAACAATTTGCCAAATCGATTTCGACTGCCTTTCATGCACTTGGCGGTAAATACAACTTCAAATAATATCACTAAATAATTACTGCAGAGGTCGTTCCTAAGGCAAAGGAAACAACCGTCAAGCTCCCGCTTAATCACCAGCCAGGTGTGCCAGCTGATACCAAGTTAATTGAGAGTAAACACGAAGCAGAAGTCCTCCACCGGGAGTCAATAATGGAAAGCTTCACGTGCATGCACCTTGTCTGTAGTAATTGTTCTCCGTTCTGCAGTCAATCTGTTGTTGCTGGTAGCTAGTGAGGTCGCAATCTGGGAAAAGCAGTTTACTTTCTGTTACTCCGATCGAAGTTTGTTCAATGTTCACACTTTTCCCATTCCCGTTCAGTTGGAGTAACGAGTATAAAAGCTCGCTCGTCAGTTGACATCAGTTGGCTCGGATTTTCTTTAGTTTACGCCTCTTTGTGATGCCAGACCCAACTCTGCACCGGAAGAGGTAGTATTTTACGATGCACCGCACAGTTGTAACGTCATAATGTGCTTCACAATTTACTACAAATACAGTGATTGTTAGAGAATTGTGAGAATTTTTGGCTTGATTTTTTCCTTTCTCCGCGCGCCAACCAGTTTGACAACTGAAGGGTGTCACTGCAATCCGTTGCTAAACCCTAAGTAACCCTAACCTAACTTTGTGAAACTCTTGTGCACACTTGTCTAACGCTAGCAACAAACAGTTATAACATTACTTAGCTTATTTCGAGATTCTAGAATTTCGTTTGGCAAAGACTCCTCCTATATGGGAGACCTGTACACGGCTACGTAACAGGTCAATAGAACGAAAAAGCGAAACGGTAGGGTTAAAGTTAACGCAAAGCGGAGAATTGTAAAATATAACCGCAGTGTCATAGTCGCTACGGTAAAGGGAGATGCAATTCGATTTGGTGATAATTGAAAATTAGCCACTAAAAAAACTAATGTCCTGCACTGGGACCAGTGGCAGTAGAAAAACTGTTATGCTACTTTTCTGTGTGATTATTATGATGCTGTGAGTCGTGCATTCCCGTGAACCTTACTTCAGAATTCATTCTCTCCCACATGAGGAAAACAATTATTGAAAATCGAACCGATCTATAAATCTATTAATTTTCCTATAATGGATCCCATAAGTAGGACTAGCTGGCAGGCGAAAAGCAACAGGAATCTGTAGGCCGATGTGGTTTGCCTTTCATCAAACATGAGTTATCTTCCATTGGGAAGTACGACAGTGTACTCGCCTACACGAGCTTCAACCCAGCACGCGCTGCAAACAGATTTACGGTGTAACTCTAAATACTATTCATACTGAAATTTACTTTACTCACGCACTCACAGATGCATTAGCAGCCGCCACCGGGCGAGTTCTTGTTTGCTCGTAAAATAACAATCAAATAAACTGCAGGAATATGGCTCAATAAATTTCTCTTCCATTAGGAGATTAGTTCCATGACCTGAATCTGACAGACTCGCCAACGACTGCGGGTTACCTTGCCCCGCTAGCAACCGGTTCTGGCGCTCATTTCGCCCAAATTACGGAAAAGCCAATAACTTCCGCTTTCCATTAATCACCCCGGGAAGTTTGCATGAAACACTCCGAGCTCCGCAGTGTTCGGTACACAAACGAACGGAACGACCGACGCTCAGGTTCATCGCATTCTAGGTACCTACCGGGACATAATTTCCATGGAATCGGCAGCGGGAAACACTCGATCACGGCTCGTTGAGGCAGCAGTTGACAGAACACCGGTCTGCTCGAACGAAACCAGCGCCAAACTAACCGGTTGGTCATTGTCGGAAGCGAACCCGGACAGCGGCTCCCAAGCGGACGACAACGACGACGGTGACTGGGTGCAATTGCAGGTGTCAATCGACGTCGGCAGTGGGGTCACCGGTTCTCCGGTGATTTGTGCCATAACTCCAATGTAGATGACAAATGCCAACGACAGCAAGCCTCCGTACAGGGCACCCTGGATGAACAAAAAAACGAGAAGAAGAGAAATTTTAGTTCAATGATACATGAGTCTGCGGGAATTTTAGTTCGATGGAGGAAAATTGCGAATCGATGCAGTTAATTTCCCGCAGTTTTTCTCCGAAAAAATGCAAGCGAGAAAAAAAATCCGATTAAACTGAGCCTATTTTTTGGAAATTTTTCATCCTTCCTCCCTGGTTCACAAACTCAGCGCCTGTGGCTCAAAATTAGCTACCACTTCCTACCGGCTACGGCTGCACAGTAATACACACAGTGGGCCACCAGAAGAGAAGTAAAATAAAATCGGAAATCTAATTTACGGTTCATTTACTCTCGGCAACCGGGGGTACGGTTTGTCGGGCATATCCGTATCCCGAACGAAGTGATTTATATCCTGCAATATGTTCAACACGCTCCGGGCTTAGCGAAACCATTTCAGTGCCCGTATTCTGGCCGTGAGAAAGAAAAAAAATCTTTCGTTTACTTTAGTCGTGATTTCTACGATCGATGGGATATAATCCAATCAGTTACTGTTACTGATTACTCATCTTGATTTTCACACTCGCGATCAATGGCAATTAGGAAGGATGCCGTGCCCACGCCAACAAACAATACCGCCCAGATTAGTTTTCAAATGATTAAAAGGGGATATGCTGGCTAAAAAAAAAATTTTTTTAAGCTGCGTTGCTATGGTGAGTGGAATCCGCTTCCTGACTTCTCTTCATCATGGAGTAAAGAACAAAGTAAAAATCTATCTAGAGTAGCCTAAAAATTAATCTCAAAATCATTAATCCTGGGCCAAAAACGAAATCGAACCAATTTAATTTTTAAAGGTCGACCTAATTTTAAAAGGTTATACTTCATTTTACTCAATAAAAATTAAAAAAAAAGGTCGAATTTCTCTCAGAGGTATGTAGCAATTTTTCTATTGCATCATAGTTCTAGTTTCTTAATACAGTGATCACCCAATTATATTACCCCCTTGATAATGTTTGGGGGTGATAAAATAGGGCAAGTTATAAAATCGGGTTTTTTTTTAATAATATTATGTTATGGTAGATGGTAAACCAATAATTAAATACGTAAATTCAGCGTTTCAAATTTCAGTCATACCTCGATATAAGGCAACCACGATATAACGAAATTTTTTAAAATGTATTGAAATTGAAAATAAATGATACAGCAACTGTTTCTGGGCTATAAATTGCTTCAACAAAATGTTTGTAGTAAGTTTTGAAACCGATGAAACCAATGCGAAAATTGTCCAAAATGGGCATAAGGAATGTTTGAAAATAAAATAGGAAATAGGTTTTCATGCATCCTTCAGTAACAATTCAAAGTCTTGTATCAATTAAACAAAAAAAAATTGTTTGTTGTAATTTTCTTTAAATGGGCATAAGAAAGATTTAAAAATACTGATGGGTTATGGAAAATAGGTTTTCGCGCATCTTTGAGTAACCATTGACATTCTTGCATAAATTTGAAAAAAAAAAAATTTTTGCTTCGATATAACGTAACTCGATATAACGTAACAAAAATAAAAATAAACTTGCCTTATATCGAGGTGTGACTGTATTACAAGCAATCAAATCTGAACATATAAAAATGCATCTCTGTGTCGGCATGAAATTTTAGGAGCCGAGAAAAATGACTAAGATAGTTCGAGACCCCTCCCTCTTCTGAAAGGGAGGGTCCGATACAAATGAAACACAAATTTCTGCACATCTCGAAAACAAACCAAGCAAATGGAACCAAATTTAGCATGTGGATGTTTTAAGGAGTAACAAATATGTCCATATTGGTTCGAAACCCGTCCTTTCTCCGTAAGGGAGGGGTCCTCTACAAATGAAACAAAATTTCGCACAGCTCGAGAACCAATCAACGAAATGCAGCCAAATTTGGCATGTGAATGTTTCTAGAGGTAAAAAGTATGTCCATAATGTTTCGACACCCCTTCTTCTTCTGGAAAGGAGGGGTTCCACACAAATGAAACACAAAATTCTGCACATCTCGAGAACTAACCAAGTAAATGGAACCAAATGTGGCAGGTGGATGTTTTTAGGGGGGAAATCTCCCAGCTGGTCTCGAGGTACGATGCTAGCCTAACAAGCCAGTTGTCGTATGTTCAAGTCCCGGCTCGGGAGAGACTGTTAGTGTCAGTAGGATCGTAGCGCTAGCCCCGTAATTGTCCTGTAAACTTAGCAGTCGGCTGCGAAGTCTGTGTATAGTAAAACAGAAGGTCGAATTCCGATACGGAATGTAGCACCAAGGCTTTGCTTTTTTATGTTTTTTAGGGGTAACAAATATATCCATAATGGTTTTACACCCCTCCCTCTTCTATAAGGGAGGGGTCCCATAAAAATGAAACACAAATTTCGCACAGCTCAAGAACCAATCAACCAACTACATCCAAATTTGGCATGTGAATGTTTTTAGAGGTAACAAATATGACCATAATGGTGCGGCACCTTCCCTCTTCTATAAGGGAGGGGTCCCATACAAATGGAACACATATTCCTGCACATCTCGAGAAAACAAAACATATAAAAATGCAGCTCTGTCTGTCTGTCTGTCTGATCCATATAGGCTTGGAAATAAATGAACCGATCGGCGTGAAATTTTGTATATAGGGGTTTTAGGGGCCGAGAAAGGTTACTAACTAATTTCTGCATATCTCATAAAATAACCAAGGAGTAACACATATGTCCATAATGGTTCGGCACTCTTCTCTTTTCTGTAGGAAGGGGTTCCAAACAAACGAAACACATCTCGAGAACTAACCAAATAAATGGAACCAAATTTGGCAGGTGAATGTTTAAAGGGGTAACAAATATGTCCATAATGTTTCAACAACCCTCCTTCTTCTGGAAAGGAGGGGTTTACCGAATGAAACACAAATTTCTGCACATCTCGAGGAATAATCAACCAAATTTGATATGCTGAGGTAATTGAAAGCAAAAAAAATTTTTCATGGTGGTTTGACACCCCTCCCACTTCTAGATGGAAGGGCTCTTATACAAATCAAACACAAATTCCTATTGTGGCTTGACACTCCCCCGGAAGGGAAGGGAGGTCTCTCATACAAACTAAACAGATATTACAACCAGGATTTCCGAAAAACAGCCTAAAACGATCGGGTCGATGCACAGGAGCCAAAAACTCGACTCCAGACGCCACTTTTAAATTTAAGATGGAAACTTCCGGTTTCCATCCGAAAAATGTCTCCAAACACCATTTTGAAATCCAAGATGGCGACTTCCGGTTTCTGAAAAACAGCGGAAAATGACGAAATACCACCCAATACGAGTATTTCCGGAATCGTACTGATGTACTGAAACCACAAATCGATCTCAGACAACATTTTGAATTCTAAGATGGCGACTTCCGGTGTCTGGAAAAAAGCCGAAAATTACCAAATACCATCCAATGTCGCAGGCGATCAACTGACACGATACATAATTTCAAACGTGCTAGCGATGCATATCAAAAGTTTAACTCAAGCCTCTATAAATCATACATTATGAAGATTCAAACTGACTTGGGGAGAAATCCAAAAAAGATTTGCCTTTTCGTAAATGCAAAACGAAAGGGGACCTCAATACCTTCGAAGACCTGCCTTGATGATGTTGAATCCAACTCAATGACCGAGTCTTGCTATTCGCAAAGTTTTTCTCATCGGTATTTGCTCCAGATTCTGTTTCCAATAAACAAGCAAGTCGCGCCGCTAACAATGTTCCTGCTGATCTCATTGATCTCGACATTTTCGAAATTACACCACAAATGATTTTCACTGCTGCAAAAAAACTTAAATCTTCATTCTCCGCTGGTCCCGATGGAGTTCCGACTGTACTTTTATGACGTTATGCAGAGATTCTAGCTACACCACTCCGCTGCATATTTAATTGATCGTTGGTGCAAGAAATTCTCCAAGGTTTGAAAGCACTCTGATATCGTCGGTTTCGTGCAACACTGGCACAACTCAAAATTTTGCATTTTTGAGTTTTTGATGGTAAACGATGCGCAATCTAGTGAGTTTCATCCCACGAAACCCCGTTTCGAAATTCCCTAAAAATCCCGAGTTATGAGTAGAAGTGCCTTTGCTGCACAAATCGAAATTTCTTCATAAAGTTAGTAAAAATAAGGTTTTAATTCGGACAACGTGATCATAATGTGTGCATAATAGACCTGAAAGTGTTAAATGAGGATTGGTAATCTTAAACTACAAAGTTTTCTTGAAAATCGAAAAATACATTTTCAAACGCGTTTTTCTCGAAACTATGATTTTTGAGTTATGCCAGTGTTGCACGAAACCGACGATATGTTTCCAGTATTCAAGAGTGGTGAACGTTGAAATATACGGAACTATCGTGGAATAACTAATTTGTGTGCGTCATCCAAATGGTTCGAAATTATTGTTAGCACTGTTGTTCTAAACTGCACGAAAAATTACATTTCCTCTGATCAGAATGGATTTGTACCTGGTCCTTCCGTAGCAACGAATCTCATGGACTTCGCTTCAAATTGTATCGCTGACATTGAGCGTAAAGCGCAAGTTGATGTTATTTATACTATCTGAAAGCCGCCTTTGATCGTATCGACCATCGTATTCTGCTAAAGAAAATATCTCATTAGGAGCATCACCACGTTTCGTCACGTGGTTAAAATCTTTTTTGTGTGATAGAACGTTGCAAGTTAAGCTGGGTTCTGTTATCTCAGCTTCCTATACGAACAAACCTGGTGAACCGCAGGGCAGTAATCTTGGGCCGCTACTTTTAATGATTTTTTTAACGACGCTGCTAGCGCCCTAGGAAGAGGCTGCAGATTTGTTTATGCCGATGATTTAAAAATTTATCTGACGATTCGAAATATCGAAGATTGCTACCGTTTACAGTCGCTACTGGGCTGCTTTGTGACGTGGTGTGAACTAAATGCCTTGACACTGAGCACAGCAAAATGTGAAGTGATCACATTTCACCGGGCTCAATCACCGATAATTTTTATGTACGCCATTGAAGGGCATCAACTAAAAAGAGTCGATCACGTAAACGGTCTTGGCGTTATCTAGGAACAAAAACTGACTTTTGAGAGTCACCGTACGGCGATAGTTTCTAAAGCCACCGGACAACTAGGTTTTATAACAAAAATTAAACGTGATATCAAGGACCCCCATTGCTTGAAAGCGTTATATTGCTCGTTAGTACGTCCCATACTAGAAAATGCATGCGTGTTTTGGATTCCGTATCAGCTATCTTGGAATTTGAGATTGGAGCGTGTGCAGAGAAGATTTATCCGTTTGGCCTTAAGAGATTTACTCTGGCGTGATCCAGCTAATCTCCCTTCTTATCCGGATCGCTGTCGTTTGCTTGGACTTGATATGCTTGAACGTCGCCGCAAGATACAGCAGGCATTATTCGTTGCTAAAATTTTAATTGGCGAAATAGATTCTCCGAAATTGCTGTCTACAATGAATTTTCGAGCTTCACAACGCATGCTGAGGTCAACTTCAATGCTACAAAATCCGTTCCACCGTACGAACTACGGTTACTTCGAGCCTGCTGCGTACATGATCAGAACTGTCACGTGTCTTTAACCAAAATGATGCTCAGAGGCCACAAATTGTCTCCAAATGCCATTTTGAAATCCAAGATGGCGACTTCCGGTTTCTGAAGAACAGCAGAAAATGACCTAATACCAGCCAATATGGATATTTTCGGAACCGTAATGATGCACTGAAACCACAAATCGACTTCAGACAACATTTTGAATTACAAGATGGCAACTTCCGGTTTCTGAAAAACAGCCAAAAATTTCCGATTTCCATCCAATATGAGTGTCTCTGGAACCAGAATGATGCATAGTAGCTAAAAGCATAGACACCAATTTGAATTCATAGATGGCTACTTCCGGTGTTTGGCAAACATCCGAAAATGGCCAAATACCATTCAATATGAATATTTCCGGAGCCAGAATGACACCCAGATGTCAAAAATTGATTTAAGATGACATATTAAGTCCAAGATGACTACTTTCGGTTTCTGGAAGACAGCCTAAAGTGACCAAATATCACTCAATATGAGTATCTCCGGAACCAGAATGATGCAAGGAGCGAAAAATTTACCTCAGACACCATTTTGATTTGTAAACAGCTGAAAATAACCGAATAGTTCTGCGTATGGATATTTCCGTAATCGAAATGATTCATAGTATTGACCCTGAACATCATTTTGAATTCGAAGAGTTTCAGTTTCAGGAAAATATCGAAAATAACTGAATACCACCCAATAAGGGTATTTCCGGAATCAGATTAATGCCAGAAGAACAGCTAAAAATGACCGAATACTACCCAATATGGATATTTTCAGAATATAGGTAATGTACAAAAGCCAAAAGACGAGGATGTTGTCATTCTTTGGGAGTGTGTTCTATCACTCCAAACACTGGGTTGTAATAATCAAGTAGACTTATACTGGGTTCCTTAAAGTGGAATCCAGCTGGACAAACACCTTCATCGGTAGGCAGTCGAAACGTTTCATCACTCCGAACGTTTCTATAACTCCCAAAATACTGGATCGTTCAAATAAAGATCTAAGCACGTATACTGGTTTAATAACAGGGCATTGTCCGAGCCGTTATCATTTGAAGGTTATGAAAAAACTTCAAGATGATACATGTCGAGTATGTGGCATGGAAAAAGAAGACTCGGAATATCTGTTATGCTGATGTCCGGCAATTTTCATAAAGAGATATAAGTTCTTCGTGAGAGGTCTTCTGGAATCATCTGAAATCTGGAGAACAAATCCCAGTACGGTTGTACGCTTCATACGAAGTATAATACCGGACTGGACTAACGCTATTGGCCAGACTGTAACGACCACTTCCAATAGTGATACGGTATCCTGACTTAGCAAAATTAAAAAGGGGGAATATGTCACAAACTATCAAAAAATTGGTCGCAGTGACGAAAATACCCAACACGAAAAAAAAATTTTGTCATTCCGATAAAATCAATCATTTCAAACGATTTCTCTTTCGACTTTGATCATATCCTATGGCCGATTCGTCGTGCATTTGCAGACTATTAACAAATCGCAAGGAATCAATGAATTTGTAATGTTTAAAATTATTAAATCACACAAAAATAGGCGGGACGAAGTTTGCCGGGTCAGCTAGTCATATAAAAAAGCAGATCTGTCTGTCTGTCTCTCTGAAAGGGTGATTAGAATAGTTCAAGACCCTCCCTGCTATTGAAGGGATGTCTCCCATGCAAATATAACACAAACTTCTGCGTAACTTGAAAACTAACCGAGCAAATGGAACCAAATTTGACATGGTGAGGTTCTTGGGAGCAAGAAATATGTCAATGGTAACTTGAAACCTCTCCCTCCTCTGGAAGGGAAGGCCCTCATATAAATGAAACACAAATTTCACTACTAGTTTGTGGGTTAAGTACTAGTGTTGGCAAAAAACTATAAAGTTGTACTGTTAGCGTCATACATTCCTCAAGCAGCTTAAAAAATAATTTCTCGTGACTTTCAGCTATTTCCTAAGGTAACGCAAGAGTAACCAGAAATGACCCTAAATGTGTATACGTGGTTTACGAATCTTCTCAATACATTTCAAAATACATGAAAATTGCAGTTTTTTCACACTTTCCTTCATTATTATAGCATTATCAAAGTTACCCGCAAGCAGGAGGGAAAATAAAAAAATCGATGACGTAGTTGCAACAACAGTGACGAAATCGTAGATGACTTCTTAGGCATCCAGCACCTGTTAAAAATACTACAAGTTATACAGCCCTAGGGGTTGTATGAAATGGTGACGTAGGACTGAACATATATATTATATGCTGCGATAAACTGTTCATGGGCAACCCTACCGTTTATATTTGATGGTCGTTATTGTAAAAATGATTATTGAGAAATGCATGAATACATGAAAATTTCACACTAGTAGTAGTTGTGAAAATTCTCATAACTCATATCTTCAAGCATTTATTGTTCTGAAAAGAACTGATACCATAATCTTCCGCTCGAAATGTGTGCTACAGAACGCTGATTATCGCACCACCGGTAGCATTGAATATTTTGCTTGGCCGCGCATAGTAAAATTTGCCTTCCGCTGTGCCCTCCAGTAGCTGTGCCAGCAAAATATCCTGCAGCGTACGATGGTAACTGGTGCTGCTGTATGCAAAATAATGGTAAGGTGTTCCGCAGTGCCTGAAAGTTGACTCGTATGCAGCTCTAACAGCTGTACTCCACTCGCTATTGTGTGACAAACTGGAATGAAGCTGCATTTCCTACACGCAATCTTTTGTATCGAGTTGAGCGTAGATTTTTTTTATAAAGGGGGGATTTGTTAGTAGCTTAAGTATTTATGATAAATATTAGTAAATAATGAGTATGTGTGTCCCATCACAAATGGTGACTTCTCAACACTGTTAGAAGTTTGTAATTTTAATTGTTAGGATTTGTTTGCTTTCGCAATTAGGACTTATCATTCGTAGGGATTTAAACCTACTTGTCAGAAAAGGGGAAGTAAACTTACAACTAACTTAATTGCTAACTTATTGGCTATAAAGAGAGCTTATTGTAGCAATTGAGGATTGCAACGATTTTTGTCGAAAATTGTTAATAATTTTATTTGACATAGCTTCTAATGGTTCAACACCAGTAAGTCTATGTAATTCGAGTGTACCAAACCAAGGAGGACGCTTCAAAATCATTTTCAGAATTTTATTCTGAATCCTTTGAAGCGTTTTCTTCCTTGTTGAACAGCAACTTGACCAGATCGGTACAGCATAAAGCATTGCTGGTCTAAAAATTTGTTTGTAAATCAAAAGTTTGTTCTTTAAACAAAGTTTAGAATTCTTGTTAATGAGAGGATATAAACATCTCGTATATTTGATGCACTTGGCTTGTATACTCTCAATGTGCTCTTTGAAAATAAGTTTTTTATCATAAATTAGTCCCAAGTACTTAACCTTGTCGGACCAACTTAAAATAACCCCATTCATCTTGACAACGTGATTATTGTTTGGCTTGAGGAAAGAAGCCCTAGGCTTATGCGGAAAAATTATCATTTGAGTTTTAGAAGCATTGGGAGAGATTTTCCACTTTTGCAAGTAGGAAGAAAAAATATCTAAACTTTTCTGCAATCGACTGCATTTATTTTTTTTTATTAACTCGTTTATTTGACACGGCACAATACCTCTAGGTTTACGGTGCCAGATACAAAAAATAAAATAAAAAACGCTACTGCTGCTGTATATTATTATTTGTTGCATTTGGTTTTCTTGTTGTTGGGCCATTTCGGTTGTTACTGCGCGTCGTGGTCCTTTTCCGGGGAGGTGAACCAATATTCTTGCCTGCCTCCGGGTCAGAGCAAATCATGTCGTTCTCGCTGGCTGACATCTCGCTATCGCTTCCATTCGAGGTTTTGTACTTTCGGAGTCTTCGTTTTATCTCTTTAAACTCGGTGGCATCAGTATCAGGTAAGTTGTCCTTAGTTTGCGCTGATGTATCTTGAACCGATGTTTTTTTCGTTGCTGTTTTAGTTGTTGGCAGTTTCGCATTTGGATTTTGTGTAGTTGTTTTCGTTGTTTCCGTTGATGGTAATTTTTTTGATGACTGTTTACTTCTTTTTTCGTCGTTGGCTGTCGAGGATGACGAACTGTGTTGTACCGCTTTGTTGCAGGGGTTTCCCGGATGAGCTTCTAAGCCACACCATTGGCAAGTTGCGCGTTGGTTTTTGTAGGTAACCAAACTTTGTTCGGAGTAGGTTCGACCGGCAAATGTGACAAAACTCGGTATTGGTTTGGTTAAACGCATACGCACAATACGTACGCCATTGTAAACTCCCGGAAAGAAGTTTTTCCACGTGTCGTGTCTAATAGACAAAACTTCTCCATACTCGCCTATCACACGTTCTATTGACCTCGGACTAAACGCCCTTGGAAGGTCATGGATGCGTACATCAATAGCATTGTCTTCCATATACACCGGAATCAAATAGTTTAACTGCTCATTCCGAATACGATGTTTCATGTTATTTTTGTTTATAAATTTTTCAGCGGCATCGAGTAGCTTGAATGTTATCAGCACACAATTGCGCACATGATGCATTTGTATACTATCCACTTCATCGATATTGATTCTCATTTCACTTTTGATTATTTTTTCGACTTCACGTATCGGGGGGCGCGGGACACAGGATGCAAAGTCAATCACGGCCGTGTTAACACGCATCACACAAGGTCCACCTTCAGAATTAGCCTTTCGCAGCTGCGCTGCAATGGTATTGCCTTCCATTTCTTCGCACAATCAAAAAGAAAGCCAATGTAGCAGAACTAAACAAAAGAACGGCAGCGCGCAGATCACTTGTTTGTGGAGACAGAGTTTTGTACGTGCTGTTCGGAAGAAGCGACAAGCGAGACTGAGTCGACTGCATATGACACGAAGACTTTTTCCTTTTACGGAAATGCTTGTGTCATCGCAGAACAATGACTTTGTGCATCCTGGAGGCAAATCAGGAAGATCTGAAGTGAATATGTTGTACAGGACTGGACCCAAGACTGAACCTTGAGGTACACCTGCTCTGACAGGAAATCTATCAGATTTTGAATTCTGATAGACAACCTGCAGAGTTCGATCAGTAAGATAATTTTGTAAAATTTTGATTAGGAAAATTGGAAAGTTAAAAGTTTGCAATTTCGCAATCAAACCTTTATGCCAAACACTGTCGAATGCTTTTTCTATGTCTAAAAGAGCAGCTCCAGTGGAATAACCTTCAGATTTGTTAGCTCGTATCATATTAGTAACTCTGAGCAATTGATGAGTTGTGGAATGCCCATGGCGAAATCCAAACTGTTCATTTGCAAAAATTGAATTTTCGTTGATGTGTGACATCATTCTGTTAAGAATAATTCTCTCAAACAGTTTACTTATTGAAGAAAGCAAACTGATTGGTCGATAACTTGAAACTTCAGCTGGGTTCTTATCCGGTTTTAAAATGGGAGTAATTTTTGCATTTTTCCATAATTTGGGAAAATATGTAATTTTGAAGCAGCAATTGAAAATTTTTACTAAAAATTCCATTGTGCTCTCAGGGAGATGTTTGATTAGTATATTAAAGATTCCATCGTCACCAGGTGCTTTCATATTTTTGAAATTTTTAATAATTGATTTAATCTCATTCAAGTTAGTTTCAGTTATTTCTGCAGGTAAAAAATTCTGGGAAGAAATTAAATCAAATTGACGTGTGACTTCATTTTCAATTGGACTCACAAAATTCAAATTTGAGTTATGAACACTCTCAAACTGCTGAGCAAGTCTTTGAGCCTTTTGTTCATTGGATACAAGAAAACGTTCACCATCTTTTAAAACTGGAATAGGCTTTGAAGGTTTCTTAAGAATCTTCGACAGCTTCCAAAATGGTTTTGAATATGGTTTCAATTTTTCAACTTTAGTCTCAAAATTTTGATTTCTCAGAAGAGTAAATCTATGTTTAATCTCTTTCTGTAAATCTTTATAAATAGTTTTAAAAACAGGGTCACGAGAACGTTGATATTGACGTCTGCGGACATTTATCAAACGAATTAGAAGTTGAAGATTTTCGTCAATTATTGGTGAATCAAATTTCACTTGAGCCTTTGGAACAGAATAATTCCTGGCATCAACAATTGCACATTTTAATGCGTCCAAAGCGGAATCAATATTCACTTCGTTTTGCAAATCAAGCTCATTATTGAAATTTCTCTCAATATGAGTTTTGTATCTTTCCCAATTAGCCTTGTTATAATTAAAAACAGAGCTCATAGGGTTTAAAACTGATTCATGTGATAAAGAAAAAGTTATTGGAAGATGATCAGAATCAAAGTCAGCATGTGTGATCAAATCACTACATACATGACTTTGATCTGTAAGCACCAAATCAATTGTTGAAGGGTTTCTTACAGAAGAAAAGCATGTAGGACTATTCGGAGACAAAATAGAATAGTATCCTGAAGAACAATCGTTGAATAAAATTTTGCCATTGGAATTACTTTGAGAATTATTCCATGAACGATGTTTAGCGTTAAAATCGCCGATTATGAAATATTTCGAACGATTTCTGGTGAGTTTTTGTAAATCACCTTTAAAATAATTTTTGAGCTCGCGTGTGCATTGAAATGGTAAATATGCTGCGGCAATAAATAAAATCCCAAGTTCAGTTTGAACTTCAATTCCCAAAGTTTCAATAACTTTCGTCTCAAGATGGGGAAGAGCACGATGTTTGATTCGGCGATGAATAACAATTGCAACTCCACCGCCGGAACCCTGAATCCTATCATATCTATGAACCACGTAATTGGGATCATATTTTAATTTTATGTTAGGTTTCAAAAATGTTTCAGTAATAATTGCAATATGCACATTATTTACTGTTAAAAAGTTAAAAAGCTCATTCTCATTGGCCTTCAATGAGCGAGCATTCCAATTTAATATTTTAATTGTTTTATTTAAAATCATTGCTAAATTTTAAATTAGAAACAATTTTAATAGTAAAATTTGTGCCTATTTGAATGGCTTCAAACATTGATTTTGCCTGCAACATGGCGTTCATAAGATCGAACATTGCCTGTTGCAAAAAAGAAAGTTTACCTGCCGTAATAGGCCCCAGGCAGTTGACATTAGAAAAAATATTTTCGGCAGCAATATTAGCTGGAGTGATAGGTGTACAATTATTTTCTAGCCTGTTTTGCTTACCCATATTAACGGTCATTTTCGAACTACCAACACTAGGCGGTATAATGTTCGAACTACCTGTAACCTGTGCATAAGTTAAACGGGTATGCAAAGGAGTAGGTAAACTATGCGTCACTGGTACGCTTGGAGAATTTTGTTTTGAAGTTGGTTTTAATTGAGAAATTGAATTTTGTTTACCTTGCCTTGCCTTAACAATTGCTAAACGGACTGGGCATTGATAAAATTTTGACATATGGTTGCCGTTACAATTCGCACAGCGAAAATTTTTACTCTCTTTCACAGGACATGTGTCC
The DNA here is from genome assembly GCF_029784165.1 of Wyeomyia smithii. Taxonomy (NCBI): domain Eukaryota; kingdom Metazoa; phylum Arthropoda; class Insecta; order Diptera; family Culicidae; genus Wyeomyia; species Wyeomyia smithii. The sequence continues at coordinate 44,329,326 of NC_073695.1, read as the reverse complement.
TTTTTGTGAGAAGAGTCTCCACAATTAAGACATTTTTGGTCCATGTTACAGAATTTGGAACCATGGCCATAACGTTGGCAAGTACGGCATTGGGTGATATGCTTTTCACCTCCGCCATACTTCCTATAAATTTCCCACTTTACACGCACATTATACAAAGCATGTGCTTTTTCAAAAAATTTTAAGTTGTTAACCTCATTGCGGTTAAAATTAATTAAATAATTAACAAGGGAAATTCCAGTTCTCTGACTGTTTTCGCCTCGTGATTTTTGTTTCATTAGAATTACTTGGGTAGGGGCTATGCCAAGTAATTCTGTTAAAGTAAGTTTGATCTCATCAACGGTTTGATCGTTGGTGAGACCTTTCAAGACAATCTTGAACGGCTTGGTGTTCTTGGTGTCATATGTAAAAAATTTGTACATCTTGTCAGTTAAATACTGAACAAGACGATCACGACCCTTTACTGAGTCGGCTAATAAGCGGCATTCACCTCTACGGCCAATTTGATAGGTAACTTTAACGTCAGAAACAAACGTTGAAAGTTCCTTTTTGAATATATTAAATTCAGAAGAAATAGTTACCACAATAGGTGGAACTTTCTCCTTTTTTAAAGATTTTATATTTTGTATAGTTTCATTATTAATAACTTCCATTTCACCAGCTTCTTGCTCAGGCAAAATATCAAAAGGATTGTCACTACAGACACTCGATGTGTCAGAAAGAGATGCCTCTCTTTTCCTCCCCGCAGCGATGCGAGGTTTCTTTTTCCGTCCAGCCATTTCAGGCGATACGAAAAAAGTTAAAACAAATGTTAAATTCAAAAGTAGGTAGTCTTGAGAAAGACTGATGGGAAATAACTTTCAGGTAATCTTTAAAAGACACACTGACAAAACACAAACTTTGAAGCTATAGGCAGTCAAAGACCAGTCCACAAGCAACCGAAAAAACGTCTGATCTGTAGGACAGTTCAAGACGCACTGAGTTGAGCGTAGATTTTTGCATTGAAGGCGTGGCCACGCATTTGCGAGAAAGAGAAACGGAACAAAACACTTTGTTGAGTCAGAATATGTAGGTAGTGGAATTTATTCCGTCCATGTTATTGTTATGCGTGCTCGGGAAGCAGAGGAATAGCAAGGAAAATGTATGGAAGAGCTTGACCTTGGAACTTTTCAGTCTTTTTCACCATAAAGCAGAAAAGCAACAATGTTAAACATTATATCAAACAATTGTCACACATTTTATCTATCCACCTACATATAAATGACTAAGATGCATTAAATCGTTCGCTTGCTATAATCGTTTGAAATCTGACGCAACATTTGCCAGTTTCATTTTCAATTTCACAAAATGCAATCTAGTATAGAAAACAAAAACGTAGTCCTACGTCAAAAATACAAGCTAACGGTACTATTAAAAATTAATCGAAGATGCTGTCTACAGACTTTGAAAGACGAAAGTTTGTATCCTAATTGACAGTGGAACTTCCACTTGTGAAGAATTGCGGGACTAGGATATGGTTGACGTGCAGTTCCCCTTGAAAATATCAAAATGTGGCAAATATTTTGTTTATTTAATAGATAAAACACAATATTTTTTTGCAAAAACATCCATTTTTGGATGGCTGATAACTTTGTAGAAATTCTAAAAATCCGGAAAAATATGGGGAAAAGATAGAACGATAATTGGGATTTTTAGTGCCTTTTGAAAGAAAACTTCATAAGGTTCGTAGTCTGTAAGAGATAAATTCTTCGGCAAAGTTTCTTGTTTTGAGATCACATGAAACGTTACTAAAGCCACTTTGCGTGTATCTCAATCTAATGAAAAAGTAAATTTTCTATCTAATTTTTAAGTGGATTGATCACCAATGTTTTCTATATTAAAAGATGCGTTGTTTAATAGCTCGAAAATTGTATGAAAATATGTTATGGCTGTAGTTAACATTCGAATCACTATTTAATATTAGCCAATCCACGTATTCCATAGCATTCTAATTTTTTCAACAGAATATTACGGTTTAAAGTATCAAAAGCCTTTTTTAGATCTATAAAAAGGCCACCAACTATACATTTATTATCTATTTTATCTAACAACAAGTCAACCAGTTCAGTTTTTGCAGTAGAAGTCCCACATCCTTTTCTGAATCCATATCGGAACTTATACAGGACATTGAATTTATTTAAAAAAATTACTAATCTGTTAACTAATAATCTTTCAAATATTTTGTTCAGTACTGACAATGTGTAAATAGGTCGGTAGTTACATGGGTCTGACGCATCGCTGGATTTAAATACTGGAACGACTATTGCTACTTTCAGACAGTCGGGATATTCCCCATTCCTCAGCATGAGAATCTCTGTGAAAATTTTTGACAATACATGAAAATTTCTTTGTATGATAGTTGCTAGAAGATTATCGGGCCCATAAATCTTTTTAGCATTGAGCTCCTTTAAAAGAGAAGTAACCTATATTTTATTTGTAGGCTTTAGAAATATGGTTTGACAAATTGGTGTCACAGTGCTCAAAGGATTGAAGTTGTTTCTAGGAATACTTTTAGCTAGATTTTCGCCAACACTAGAAAAGTATTCATTGAAAATTTCACACACTTCTAAGTTATTTGACCGTTTATTTCCATTATTCTCAAATTCAATATTGCGGTCTTCATTTTTCCTGCCCAATATTTTGTTTAAATTTTTCCATATTTAAGTGCTAGAAGTATCCTCAAACAGTTTTGCAAAATATTCCTTTTCACACCTTCGTTTAGCAATATCGGCTTTTAAGTGATATACTTGAACATTTCTCGTAGGTGATTGTCGGCAGGATTCCTTTTTATCTTTTTTAGATATTTATTTTTGAGTTTGATCCACTGACACGTATAGTAATCAGTCCAAGGACAATGCTTGGTTTTGATTTTCACACGTTCACTTTTTGAAGTGGTACATTGATTTAATATATTGTTGTAGGACGTTGTTATTGCAATAATAGATTCATTTATATCTTCAGTACAAGCAAAATTACACAAAAACTGTGCGAATAATTTATTTAATTTGTTTTTATCAACAATTTTTTTGGTTAAGATGTTCCCTTAAATTATTCCTTTTAAACGACGAAACAACTACTAGGTGATCACTGATATCTGAATGAATCGTATCGTTTCTTAAGTAGGCAACATCTTCCTTTCGGCAGATACAGTGATTTAGTATGTTACTACTGATTGGGCGAGTTGCGTACGCATCTGTACAATTATAATCAAATGAAGCTGGTAAACTTTTATACCGACAAGCAATATTATTATGTACTAAGTTGATTGGTATATTTATATCTCCTACAATAAAACGAGGATGTGAACTGTGGGCGGGCAATAAGTTCTCTTAATTTTTTTTATTTTGACGTAGGACTACGTCTAACCGCACTATATCGGGATCAGGGTTGATATTTGTTGACACTCTTGAGTGAAAGTGAAAAAAAGCATCCATAAACGTTATTTTTTTACAATCCTTTCAGAGTTCTCCTTTCCCGCTTTTTGCATGGAAGTGAACTGTCAAAACACCTCATTATATTTCATGCGATGAAAGCAAGACAACAAAATCAGTTTATTAGTTAACGAAGATTGTCAAGGCATCGGTCAGTGCCAGTGAAAAAATGTTTCGGTGAGGATGAATCGAAACATTTTGGTTGAGTGGTCTGTTTGTTTTTCTTTTTCGCTTTGAAGTGAAGATCATTTGGTTGGATTTGTCGTCAAATTTTATTTCGCAACCGTGAACGATGCGCGCGATCTATTTCATTTGAGTATAACAGCACGTTACGAGGACGAAAATCTAGTGCATCTGAAAGAGTGCTGCGATCATTGGAAGTGAAAATTGAAAATGATTGGCTATAATTTTCGAAGAATTTTGCTGAGGAAAATGACCTTTATCAGCACTGATCGGGATACATTCCGCGAAAACTAAAGCCAAGATGTAACGGCGGAATGAAAGATTTCAAACGGTTATACTGATGTAACCACATGATGGATCACAATAATCAATATGTCGTTGGATTGATAAAACGATGAACAATTCTGTGATTCTTCAATTTTCATTATCACTTCATTATTAAACAGTGAAAATTTAATGAAAGTTTCAAGGTCGAATTTTCACCAACAATGTACCAATCATATGCGGGCACGCCTGGCACAGACTTCATAAATAGACACCAACTGCCTGCTGTGATATCCTGTATAGCAGTGGCAAAAAAAATTTGACAGAATCTCCCCGTCCCAATAGGTCAACTAATGTTAGCTTCCATGAGCCTAGACTATTTTGATGTCTTGAAGGTGAAGCTTTTTCAAAAAGTTCGTAACCACCTCCACTATCAGACAGTACACTAAGTAATTTACGCGGTTTTTTTACGCGGATTCCGAAATTTACGCGGTTTTTTTACGCGGATTCCGTAATTTACGCGGTTTTTTTACGCGGATTCTGGAATTTACTCGGTATTTTTTTTTGCCCGGATCTCGGTTACGTTTCACTCGGAATGCAAAATTAACGATGGTTTTTTTTACGCGGTTTCTTTTTACGCGGAACGTATCCCCCGCGTAAAAAGCGACTTTAGTGTATTACGTTCTGCTGTTAATAAATATGTTAAGGTTAATAAAACTGATGTCTTGAAGGAGAATATGATGGCACAGACAACAGTACTGCACCGAGCAATGTATGAACAGAGCGCTGATTACTCGTCTTTTAGTGTAGAAAAACTCGATATTCATTTTTGTGCAGTCAAGCCAAGTGAAAACTACATTGCCGCCGTTGACGCACAGTAGGGCGTGGAACACAATCGAATTGCCGTTTAAGTTGTCTTCTTCTTCTTCTTCTTCTTCTTCTTGTTTCGTATAGCAGCAAATACCAGAATTCAATATGATTTTTCGGGCGCCGCAAAATACGCTGCACCGCCGGGGACAACAAAATGCGTTGTTTATTTTTGAACTCTACACTCTGCTTTTTTCAGATTTAATTAAATAACTGAATATTGGGTATTTAAAAGACAATAGAAAGCCAAAATGCTCCGTACAGATCTTTCAATAGGTAGTTAAACGATGATGATTTTTTTTACTAGCTAAATGAATTTAGTCCAATATGACAATACTAGTTGCATCCCGCGGTGGCGGTATAGAGGAAAACCAAATTCATTTCATCTTGATATTAGAGTTCCGACATAAGTGTTTGTATTTTTCAATTGAAAATTTTTTTGAATTAGCATTTGCAAGAAAACTTTTTTATTCCATAACCTTACTTGTAATTGAACAACGCTATGCAAACATTAATTGCTGAGGCTAATGCTGTTCATCACTCTTGCCCAGTTTTTTTTTCGAAAATAACAGACATATAACCTTCAAATATGGTATCTTCGTTGTTCTTTGGTATCTTGAAACTGATCAAATTTTTTCTAATTGATTCTGTATACTGATAAAATGAAATTCGTTATCGAGATTTTTTCCACGAGCTTGTAACTGCAGGAAAAAAATGTATGTGACATCTTTGCCGCTTCATGATCGGTGAGTGAGCCAACTTCAACAAGACAAATAGATATAGAAGGAAGTTTAATTTTTACTGAATCGTACTCATTTAAATATTTTATAGAAGGTTGCCTTTTTCGCGTATTAAAGAAAATTCGCTGTATTAGAGTGAAAGGTTTTCATCAATGGTCCAGAAACCAAATTTAGGGGCAAATCAAGTATCTATTTTTTTTATTTCTGTAGATAGAAAACCTTGTTCTACAATTTTATAGCTCCAATAATTTTAAGTAACTTTGTAAAAAAAAGTTTTTTTCTAAAACATTTCTATAGAGCTCTAGACCCAAATTTCCATCTAAATTTGGTTTCTGGACCATTGTGAATGTTAAAGAGAATATTTTTTCTTTTAAGATAGAGTGCTGCAAAGAAATATTCAAAATACGGACCCCGTTCGATTTTGGCAACACGCCAGAATTTTTTGCTGTTGTCAAAATCGAACCATGCCAATAATGAACGGTTCCTTTTTCATGACTTTTTTTACTTTTTAAATGGACAAAGACAACCCTAACAGTAGAAATGGCCGCCAATGAACTAGTTTTAGTTCCAAGTCTTTTGAGGTGTCGCCTGATGAATTTGGGCCGTAGACCTAGATACTTGATATTACCACCCGAACCAAAATACCTTCTTTTTGGAAGATGTTGAGCTTAAATTGGTTAAAATAAATCAAGCAAACTACAAAAGTAAAACGAGCTCGAATCAAACATAGCTTCAAAATAAAATTATAAATTTATTATAGTCCTACGTCAATTATGCGATCGTGTCTTGGATACCACCCTCCTACTATTTTTTTCTACATATGGTTATCTTCTGAATAAATGGTACTAGCCATTTTGTTTCTTCGGGAACGTTGTACATATACCATCAGTTGTCGAAAATATTACGACATGGTAATGCATATAATTGATGTATATTAATAGTTTGAAGGTAATTTTTTGAGGCAAAAGCAGATTTCTGGCCGCTGGGATAGGGTTAACACCGCCAATCTATGGGTTGATGTACAACATCATGCTTGAATAATAAATAACATATGTCGCAATTAGTGAATCAATTAGCAACTAATGACAAACACAGCTTTCCTTTGTTCGGAAACATTTCACATATTATAAGTTTAGATCAATCTGATTACTATCGCGCAACAACATGTTTTACATTCACTCGGACCGTAAAACCCGTTTATATATGTTCATCAAGATGTATTGTAAATCATTCAAAGTGCGGCTTGAAAAAGGTAGGCAGAATTGCTTCTCACACAGAACCACACCCATTCTTTTTCTAGTAGTAAAAGATACAATTGTTAGATAGCAAAATTGCAATCAAAAAGAAAATAAAAATACATGTTTTATCTCAAACTGTCCAACTAAATCGCACACCTATCCGACTCTGAAAAGACAAAATTTTAAAAAACTCTTCAAACAATTAGTCACCCTCCACACGAACACATTGCTAGGCTCCACCGCATCACTGAGACCGGGAGACAACACCAGCATTCCTCAAGTGCCCATTGAACGAGCCGCTCGAGGGTACGCAAACAGTCACTAAGCGGACACTTCTCGTGATGAGTATCAGTCAGGGTGCCGAAACTGACAAGGATGAGCCTACGAAAAGCGGTCCTAAACCGAACAGCTAACATCCCGCTTGGTTCTGGCTTTGTACTCTACTACTTCAGGAACAGGAGTAGAGCGAAATGAGCGAAATAAAGTGCCATTAACGGTCGCTTAGCACTTACTACATGATTTTCGCCCCTGCCTAGCACAATATCAAGCTTTATTCACTATCGGTGAAGAGCCTACTTACCTTGCCTTCGGATGTGAAAATTGAAAATATGAAAATTTGATTACTTGCTAATATCTTCATTCTGCAATTCGATTGCAGTAAGTTGAGAAGATGAGCCGCCCGCTTCTGCCGAACGAACGTTAACTGTGCTCCTCCATCAGAGATTTCAGCAACATGCTTGCCTCGAACAAAAGCAGAATTAACACAGGATTAGAGACGCTTTCTGCCTGGGCCCCTCATTCGTCCCAAGAAAGGGGAACCTATCACTTCGTCTGGTTCATCGTTCACCAGGTCTCTTACAAGGGGGCGAACCTAAATTACGTGGCCATCAAGAGATAGGGTGAATGGAGTGGATAGAGACACATTTTTGTGTGCCTCTTCTAGACCAAAAAGCGAGACAGGGGTTGACCAGAATATGACTACGTGGTTTAGGAACGGTCCTTTATCAGTACGGCCGGACGTGATAAGCTTTGACAAAGAAACTGCTTTATCGCAGACAGAGCAAAAGCCTACTCGAATTACAACGCAAAGCGACGTTGATTTCAAACGACTTTACATTATTACCTGTATCTCCTCCTCTATTGGTGATTAGATCGTGCCAAGCTCTGAGCAGATAATCCCGTTTGGCTTCAGGCCCTCCCTTAACATGCACACCGACACACGATGGATAATCGAAAACATTGTTAGCATAATAAGAAGAAAATTCAATCGCTCAAACCCAGTTACTGGCTGCTACTGCTACACGCATTCACGATAGGCACAAACAACTTCCTCCACTGCTTAGAGGACCATCGGAAATTTCAATTTACAGGGAATGTGCACTTACTAATAGCATCGTCGTTGGATTCACGAGAACGATTGTCGGACGCTGGGACAAATAGGATTAATTCACTCTCTCAAAAGGATTGAATCATACATTCGGTAAAATATTGCACAAATCATAAACTCTCCATTGATCCTGGCTTTTCAAAGCCACACCACAGTACACATTTCGGCTTTACGCCAGGGCAAAAATTATATGCTCCAGCGGGACGAAAATTAAACCATTGCGCATTCGAATTTTCACACTCGAGAAAACGCTCGAGAATAATTCGACTTCATCCACAGCAGCCACCCGATCAGTGGCAGCCAATTCGTGTACAACTCCATCACGGCCGTTCGCATTTGAAATTTCCACAACCATGTCCTCGCGCGTACTACGGCCACGAGCCGCTGAGCGGAAAATGGGCGAATATTAAACAGTTTTCCCTAGCGGGCATCGTTCGGAATTTTCGAAATCGTGCTGAATGACGTAATTTTTCACTTCATAACGCGCCCACTCACCGTTGGTTGTCCGGTTCAGTAATATTCGGAATGAGCTGTTTTTTGGTGTGTATGAGTATCTTCTCCTATTGTCTATGGAAAGTGAACGCTGGTGCTGTAGCAAATATTACGATGCTATGGAAATTTATACGATATTTTGCCTATAGACGATGTTCCACGATCGATATTATAAGCATATTGTACATACCCCTAGCTGGCGAAAATTGACATAAATTGATGCAAGGAATTCAAGGGCGTAGAGATTCATAGAACCGTATCACATAAAATGTGGTGATCAACAGATAGGGTTCGGATGACTTGTTGATTATATGAATCGATACCTAACACCATTTGGAACCGACCAAGATGGAACCGCCTTGAAGACTGGCATTTGAGATGGTGAGGAAAGCAAATGCAAAAAAAAAAACAATTTGTTGCAAAACGAATATTAGAGCGGACATGATTCACAGAAACACGGCTCATGTTGCTTTGACAAAACCTTCTTTCCAATCAGGATTTCTTCAAATCATCGTCACTTTAGTTTAAAGTGAGCTGATATTTCAGAGTCGCTGAAAGGTTGGCTACTCTGAAGCAAAGTTAAATTGTCTTACTAAACTATACTAACGATTTTCCGACAAGTATTTTCTATGTTCCTTTCCATGGCATTCAATACCAGGTCTCCACTAAAAGTTCGACTCAAAATCCTGGTAAAAAAATTAGCTCAGTGCCATTTCGCTTTCATTAATTTTCAGAAGATGATACTATATGGATGGCAATGTCTGGTCGGAGCAAAGAAAGAAATGGTAAGATCGTATTCATCTCGCTCCGGGTTCTAATTCCCGGTAGGTCGAATTAACCGTATGCTGTGTAAACGATATTACGCTGAGTTTGTTGGTGCGATCCGCCATGAAAAAGAATTAAACAACCTTTTGAAGCATGCCATTTTTGTAACACACCGATAGTGCTTGCTAGCGCCCGAAAATCATTTAATTGAAGCAATTAATAATGGGACTTATTACGGGAGTCACTTCACGGTGAAATGACAACCGTAATAGGCACGGTGAATGTGATTCCTATTTGATTTGCACGCGTCTTTTTTCACCGTGCGATTTTTTCACTTCGTTCTCACCGTGAGGTGATATCCGTAATAAGCCCCAATGTTTTGCTACTCGTTAAAATGTTACCAATAGTGGTGAAAACATAGTTCGAAACACCGCTGTGGTATATTACGTTCTGACGTAGAATACGTCTTACGGCAACGATTACAGGGACCCACTTTCAAAACCGAAAACATCGAGAGCGTCACGAAAATTGCCTAATTTCAAACGTTTTAAACCCAGTCAGTTTCCAACCGATTTCTGTCATTTTTGCAGCAATCGATTGGAAAATAATTTAAGCACCCGTCCAAATGCGGAAAATTGTAATCTGATTGTTCAAACTATTGTAATATTGAAAATTGTTGAACATTGTCGAAACGCAAATGTGTCGACTTTTGAATGGTCGCTTGCTGCCTTTCTCTGGAAAAGACGACAGAATGGAGTACCTTGTTAGGCGGGAATGCACTCTTCGGGCTATTTAAGAGACTATTTCTCCTCAAGCAAATCAGTTTACTAGCAGCAGGCAGCAGCAGCGGACATCAACACCGATGGCACTAGGCGAAGTGGATCAGCATCAGGCAACAGCGGCGGTGGTAGTGGTTAGCTGCAGCTCTTACCTCTTTCAGTTCGGCTTCCCTTCGATCTGAGTTGCACCCCACCAGCGGTAATCCGATTCAAATATCGTTGGGTGAATACAACCCAAAACTGAAAGAGACTCGCACCGCCAGGTGGTTTGAGAAGCCACCATCATCCAACGTATGTATATATAGGGTGTGTGCACATAACGTGTGTGAATATTCGTAGCGTGTGTCCCTAATACATAAAAGGTGTGTGGCTAGCGTGTGTTGCTTGCTATATAGCGTGTGTGTGTGTGTGTGTGTTTATGGCGTGTATGCATGTTTATTGCGCGTGTGGCACCGCCACCAATAAAACAGAAGATCGAGTTTCGAATTGGAATGTAGCACCAAGGCTTTGCTTTGCTTTTAAATCATCCAAAACTAAATAAAAAATTTGCCATGTTGAAAAAAAATTATTCAGTTGTCAATAAATGGCATTGACAAACACAATTAACTTCAAAGTTTATCTGAAGAATTTCTGAGCTAGTGAGCCTGAATCACATAATTTTTCGCGCAAGTCTTACTAACTGCAGCAATCAGTTGTAAAATTATCTACGCTATCGTAAAATGCAGCAAATTGTTATTTGAACTGTTATACCATAGATGGGGAATGCACTGATGACACCCCGTTAAGCATACAGACGCGAGGCATACGGACGCGAGGCATAGTACGCTAGGCATAATGGACGGCAGGCATACGGACACGAGGCATATAGACGCGAGGCCGAAAGGACGCGAGGCCGAATGGACGCGAGGCCGAATGGACGCGAGGCCGAATGGACGCGAGGCCAAATGGACGCGAGGCCGAATGGACGCGAGGCCGAATGGTCGCGAGGGCGAATGGATACAAGGCCGGAAGGACACAAGGCAAAGGGGAAGTGATGCGGAATATGTTATTATCGTCATCATCATCACAGCATTCAATAACATGTATTTCGCTTCAAAGTTTCATTTGAAAAGCAATACACTCGCGGCCTTCGGCCGACTCGCTGTTCGAGCGAGTGCTGTCCTTACTCGCTACCGCTCGTTCGGACTTAACTAAGGGAAGAAAACTCTGTTTGAGTAGACCTAGTAAACCAGTAGATCAGTCGTTTGGGTGCGAGAGGCCGCCGCTTCCGACAGCGGGTCGGCGGCCGGCTCGGACTGCGGAAACCACGGAGGCTTAGTGTCGCCTCGTTTCCTTGCCCTCGATTATGCGTCTTCGCCGCATGATTACAAGAAAAGTATCATACCCAACTTAAACTCTTTAGGAATATAATAACACCTGAACTACATAATTGGATCTCATGCGATCATACAACATCGCATTCGGCCTCGCGTCCATTCGGCCTCGCGTCCATTCGGCCTCGCGTCCATTCGGCCTCGCGTCCATTCGGCCTTGTGTCCATTCGGCCTCGCGTCCGTTATGCCTTTTGGCAGTATGCCTCGTATCCATTATGCCTCACATCCATTATGCCTCGCGTCTGTATGCCTAGCATACTATGCCTAACATCCATATGCCTAGCGTCCATATGCCTCGTGTCCCGTCCCCGAATGCACTATTTGCCCTTATCAATGGCCTCTTCGTAGCCACTGCCTAAATTAAGATATCTTAGTGCAACTTGATACAAAAGACAGCCACAAAACAATTCAATTTCATTCTTGTTTTGGATACGGCAGCAAGTAAAACCGCGGTGCCGGCTACAGAGGTAAACGTCATCTAGAGCAAAGAGACTATTAAATTAATTAACCCCAATTGAGTGTATTCCCAAACCTACGTTACCTCTGCGGTCGTGTGTTTTTTGTATTTTTTTCGCTCAGACGGCAAACGGATTTACATGTTACGCAAACTTTATTCAAGTAAACATTTTCATCTAGTTGTTCCATATGAGTATTGCTAATTGCGCTCCAACGTCCTACTAATCAGAAATGCCTCGATATATATGATTGCAGGAAAACCAAGCGCCATAATTGAGTAGTAACAGTTCGATACATCAAATATCTCAAAAAGTACATATATTAAATGTCTATTTTTCAAAAAAAAAAACCTTAGCCATCAATGATTGTTCAAACATAAAGAAATGAAACCAAAAAAAAATATTATTAAAAAATTGATGTTGTCGTTGCCAATTAAATTGACCGTGGAATTGATCTTCTGGTAATCTTAAACATATATAAATGCAGTCCTGTCTATCTGTCTGATATATATAGACGTGAAAATGTTTTTAGGAGCAAGAAATATTTTTTGTAATAGATTGACATCCCTCTTTTCTCTCAAAGGGAGGGCTTTCATACAAACGAAAAACAAATGTTTTAATAACTCGAGTACTAATCAAGCACATAGAACCAAATTTGGCGTGTGGTGGTTAACGAGAGAAACAAATATTTTTGTGGTAGATATACACCCCTCCCTCTCCTAGGGTTCCCATACAAATGAAACACTAATTTCTGCCTAACTCGGCAACTAATCAAGCAAAAGCAACAAAATTTAGCAAGTTTAGGCTTCTGGGGGCAAAAAATATTTCTATTATGATATGACACCCCTTATTACTCTTGGGATACACATTTCTGCATAACTCGAGGACTAATAGAGCATATGGAACCTAATTTGGCATGTAAAGGTTTTTGGAGGCAAGAAACATTTCTATAGTAGGTAGCTATAAACCCCTCGCTCCTTTGGAAGGGAGAGTTCCTATACGAATAAAACACAAACTTTTGCAAAACTCGAAAACTAACCAAGCGAATAAAACCAAATTTGACATGTAGAGGTTTTTGAGGGCAAGAAAAGGTATTTGGTGGTTTGACTCCCCTCCTTCTTCTAAAAGAGAGGGATTCCATGCAAATGAAACACGAATTTCTACCTAACTCCAGAACCAAACAAATAAAAGGAACCAAATTTTGCATGTGGAAGTTTTCGGAGGCTAAAAGTATGTTAATGGCAGTTCGATAACCCTCCCTCTTCTAGAAAGAGGGGTCTCATACAAATGAAACATGAATTAAGGATTTCGAAGAAATATTTATATAGTGGTTAGGCACCCTTCTCTCCTCCCTATTCTGAAAATAGGCCTCCTATAAAAATGAAACACAAATTTTTGAATAATTCGGGAGTTATTCTAGCAAACGGAAACAAATTTTGAATGTCGAGGTTTTTGGGAGCAAAAATGTTTCTATGATGGTTGGAGACACTTGCGTACTTTGAAAAGGTCCCACACAAATGAAACAGATGTTTCAACCAATGGAGAAGTGACTACAGAGTAACTTCGGAATATTGATGAACGGATCGAGAATCAAGTTGGATGTAGCCTGAATGGACAGTGAAGGCATATCCACAGTACCATTAGCACCACAGCGGGAGAAGTATTGGGTACATCTGCGGCAGCCACATAAAAAAAATGCCCCTTGAAAAAACAAATTGAAAAAAAAAAATCCAAAAAATCAACTTTTTTTTCTTGATTTATCCATGATCGGACCGGCTTTTTTGTTTAGCTAATCATTTGTAGTTTTCATAAAAAATCAGATTTTTTCAAAATGACCCTGTCTAATTGATTTTAAATTTTTATTTTAACTTTTTCCAAAAAATAAATGATTTTTCTAGAGTGTATATTTTTTTCGGAAGGACAAAATTAATGTCTACAACTTTGCTGAAGACATCACACCGATCAAACAAACCATGTTGGCTCTAAAAATATTTGTAATCATTAATACCTTTGCAAAATAGCATTTTTCAATAGCTTTTCAAAAATGAGCCGTTTTTCAAAAAATTAAACCAATAGCACAAAATGGCATCTCTTTCCTATAAAAATGTCTATGCAAAGTTTCAGCCAAATAAAAAATGGTCGATTGAATTAGTTGCTCGTTTGTTGTGGAATTGCTCCACAATTTAAATTATGTCGTTTCAATCAAGAATTCTGTCCTTGTATTTCATATGAATTTATTTTCCAAGTGTTGTTTCGGCTGGAGGATGTTTGTGATGAACATGGAGGATATTTGTTTTGTTGGAAAATACTTGGAAGAGCGAACACCTAAAATATATTGTTAATGATGTCACTTTCAAATATATATATATATATATATATATATATATATATATATATATATATATATATATATATATATATATATATATATATATATATATATATATATATATATATATATATATATATATATATATATATATATATATATATATATATATATATATATATATATATATATATATATATATATATATATATATATATATATATATATATATATATATATATAGGTACTTCAACGCTCAAACTGGAAGCGATGTTGAATCTTATATCTATCGATTCTTGATGATGAATAATGCTTAAAATTATTATGTTTTGTATTTCTATGTGTTTTATTGTTCAAACAACTAAAAATTCAAAAAAGAATTATCTCATTACCAAGTTTTACATTATTTTTGCGCGAAGTGATTTTTTTTTCATTTTATCCTCATTTTTTCACAATATTATGAACCACCCTACGTCGAATAAATGAACCACTCTAATGAAACATAGTGTATTCGATGCTTGTTATAGTGTATAACATCATACAGGTTATTTTGAGAGACTAGCGATCAATTTTAAAAGATAAATTCAACTCCGCCCACAATTGAAAAAAAAAACGTCCCAGAGGGTGATTTTTCAGATTGCGCAACCCCATTTTAAGTCCGATTGAGCTGAAATTTTGCACAGGATGTTTTTTCGGGCTGGTGAACATTTTTTATAGGGTTTTTTGTGAAATTCGAGATGACCATCTTGGTTGGCACCTATTTGGTCATTTTAGGCTGTTTTCCAGATTCCGGAAATCGCCTTACTAGAATTCAAAATGGTGTCTGTGGTCGATTTGTGGCTTCAGTGCAACATAACGATTCCGAAAATTCGCATGTTGGGTAGTTTTTTGTTACTTTTGGCTATTTTGCATAAACCGAAAGTCGCCATCTTGGTTTTCAGGATGGTATTTGGAGAATATTTTTGGCCTTCGAGCGTCATTCTGAATCAAAAACACCCATATTGGGTAGTATTTGGTCATGTTCATTTTAGGCTGTATTCCGGATACACTGGTTAAAATATCTGTTTAAATTGTCTGGGAGATTTCCCCCCCTTTTAGAGTTCGGAGAAGTGCCAAACCACAATAGAAATTTATGTTCGATTTGTATAAGAGCCCTTCCATTGAGAAGAGGGAATGGTATTGAACGACCAATGAAACTTTTTTTGCTCCCAAAACCTCTACAAACCGAATTTGGTTTCATTTAGTTTATTAGTTCTAGAGTTGGAAGAAATATGTGTTTCATTTGTATGGGAGCCCTCTCCTTCAGAGGATGTCGAACCACCATGAATATGTCTGTCGTCCCTAAAAACATTCACATGCCAAATTTGGTTGTATTTACTTGACTGCTTCTCGAGTTGTGCGAGTTTTGTGTTTTATTTGTATAGCAGCCCTCTCTTACAGAAGAGGGAGGGGTGTCGAAGCACCATGAACATTTTCCTTGCTCTCAAAAACCTCAATGTGCCATATTTGGTTTTATTTACTTGATTGGTTCTCGAGTTGTGAGAAATTTGTGTTTCATTTGTATGGTACCTCTCCATTCCAGAAGAAGGCGGAAACCATGGAAATGTTTCTAAGCTTTAAAAACTTGTACATGCCAAATTTGGTTCCATTGATTATTTCTCGAGATGTGAATATATTTGTGTTTCATTTGCATGGGACCCTCCCCTTACGAAAGAGGGGGAGATGTTGAACCCCTATGGACATATTTGTCACCCCTAAAATCTTTTACATACCAAATTTGGTTGTATTTGCTCGATTGGTTCTCGAGTTGTGCAAAATTTGTGTTTTATTTGTATGGGACCCCTCCCTTACAGATGAGGGAGAGGTGTTGAACCACTTTGGACATATTTATTACTCCTAAAATCATTCGCATGCCAAATTTGGTTATATTTGCTTGATTGGTTCTCGAGCTGTGCAAAATTTGTGTTTCATTAGTATGGGACCCCTTCCTTCCAGAATTGGGAGAGGTCTCGACCTATCTAAGTAACCTTTCCCTGCCCGTAAAACCCTTATACAGTCATACCTCGATATAAGGCAACTTTATTTTTATTTTCGTTACGTTATATCGAGTTACGTTATATGGAAGCAAAAAAAAATTTTTTTAATTTATGCAAGAATGTTAATGGTTGCTCAAATTTGCGCGAAAACCCATTTCTCATCACCTATCAGTATTTTCAAACCTTTCTTTTGCCCATTTAGAAATATTTTGAAAAGCAAAATAAAAAAAAAAATTTTTCAATTGATACACAGATTACTCAAAGATGCGCGAAAACCTATTTCCCATCACCTATCAGTGTTTTTTAACCTTTCTTATGCCCATTTAGAGAAAATTTCAACAAACAAAAGAAATTTATTTTTCTAATTGATGCAAGACTGTGAATTGTTACTAAGGGATGCATGGAAACCTATTTTCCATCACCTATTAGTATTTTTGAACCTTCTTTATGCCCATTTAGAACAATTTTCGCATTAGTTTCATTAATTTTAAAACTTACTGCAAACACTTTTTTGAAGCATATTATACCCCAAAAACAGTTGCTGTATCATTTATTTTCAATTTCAATACAGTTTCAAAGTTACGTTATATCGAGGTAAAAATTACGTTACATCGAGTTACGTTATATCGAGGTTGCCTTATATCGAGGTATGACTGTATACAAAATTTCTCGTCGATCGGTTCAGTAGTTTCCGAGCCTATATAGATCCGACGGACAGGACTGCATTTTTAAATGTTTAGATTATATCGAAGACGTCACACCGATCAAACAAATCGTATTGGCTCTAAAAATATTTGTAATCATCAATACCTTCCCAAAACAGCATTTGTAAATAGTTTCTCAAAAATGAGTCGTGTTCCAAAAAAACCAATAGCTCCAAATGGCATCTTTTGCCCATGAAAAAATCCATGCAAAGTTTCAGCCAAATCAAAAATGACAATTGAAAAAAATTATTAAGATTGGGACATTTTTTGTAGAATTGCTCATCTCTTGTACAAGTTTGAACCCAGTACAACGAATGGGTGTTGTTCATTACACATTTGATACCTTACCTTACCTATCAGGCTAGAGCCGGGGTGGCTCGTGCTGTATCAAGAAGTCGTCTCCATTCAACTCGGTTCTGGGCTGTATGGCGCCATGCTCCCAGGCGTCTTATCACTCGTAGGTCACTTTCAATCTGATCAAGCCATCGTGTACGCTGTGCTCCTCTGTTTCTGGTGCCGGAGGGGTTACTGAATAGGGTCGTTTTAACCGGGTTGTCGTCAGGCATCCTTGCGACGTGTCCGGCCCATCGCAATCTGTTAACTTTGATCAGATGTGCAATGGAGATCTCTCCTAGCAGCGCGTGCAGCTCATGGTTCATGCGTCTAAGCCATTCTCCGTCTTCAGTCTGTACTCCACCGTAGATGGTTTCAGCACCTTCCGTTCGAAATCTCCAAGGGCGTTGAGGTCCTCTGAGAGCAGTGTTGTCGTCTCTAGCCCATAGAGGACTACCGGTCTAACTAGTGTTTTGTATAGTTTCAACTTTGTACGGCGGCGCACTCGATTGGATCTCATTGTCTTACGAAGTGCAAAGTAGGCACGATTTCCCGCTTGAATGCGTCTCCGGATCTCCTTGCTGGTGTTGTTGTCAGCGGTCACCAGCGATCCTAAGTACACGAACTCGTCTACCACCTCAAGCTCATCGCCGTCTACGGTGATCCGGGGTGGGAGGCTGACATTGTTCTCCTTGGAGCCTCTTCCCTTCATATACTTAGTTTTCGACGCATTGATCAGCAGTCCAATGCGCTTAGCTTCCGCTTTCAGTCTGGTGTAGGTTTCCTCCACCGTCGCAAAGTTTCGTGCTATTATGTCGAAGTCATCAGCGAAGCCGTTAAGCTGAACCCGTTTCGTAAAAATCGTACCACTCGTGTCGATGCCCGCTCTTCGTATAACACCTTCGAGGGCGATGTTAAAAAGCAAACAAGAGAGTCCATCACCTTGTCTCAATCCTCGGCATGACTCGAAGGGACTCGAGAGCATCCCCGAGACACGCACGTAACACATCACACGGTTCATGGTAGCCTTGATCAGCCGCGTCAGTTTATCCGGGAAGATATCCTCGTTCTCGTGCATGATCTGCCATAGCTGTTCTCGATCAACTGTATCATAGGCTGCCTTGAAGTCGATGAAAATGTGATGCGTGGACACGTTGTACTCACGACATTTTTGCAAAATCTGTCGGATTGAAAAAATTTGGTCCGTGGTTGCGCGGGCTCCCATGAAACCCGCCTGGTACTGCCCCACGAACCTCCTTGTTAAAGGTGTTATACGTTGGAATAGAATTTGGGAGAGTATTTTATATGCAGCGTTGACAAGCGTAATGCCACGGTAATTACAGCACTCCAGCTTGTCGCCCTTCTTATAGATGGGGCAGACGACTCCCTCCATCCACTCTTCCGGCAGATTTTCCTCTTCCCAGATCTTGGAAATGACCCAGTGTAGTGCTCTAGCGAGCGTTACTTTACCATATTTGCAGAGCTCGCCCGGCAGGCCGTCTTTGCCGGTGGCTTTGTTGTTCTTCAGCCTCCCAATCTCCCGCTGTATTTCGTGGAGATCGGGGGCTAATAGCCGGTCATCTACTGCTGGCACTCCCAGGTCCGTTCCAGTTCCGCTTCCGTTTGTTGCATCGCCATTCAGATGTTCATCGAAGTGCTGCTTCCACCTGTCGACCACCTCGCTGTCGTTCGTGATGAGGTTACCTTCCATATCCTTGCAAAAGTCGGCTCGCGGCACATAGCCTTTACGGGATTGGTTAACCTTTTCGTAGAACTTTCGCGTCTCATTAGCAGTGAACAGCTCTTCTAGCTCTTCATGGTCACGATCCCCTTGCTGGCGCTTTTTACGTCTCAGGATGGTGGTCATGTCGTTCCTTCCCCGTCTGTATTTGACCAGGTTCTCTCTCGTCCTTACCCTCAGGTAATTTACCCAGGTCCGGTTTTTCTCTAACACCGCTGCCTGGCATTCCCCATCATACCAGTCGTTTCTGCCACTCGGCGCCTCTGTTCCTAGTGTCGTTGCTGCGGATTCCCTAATGGCCTTGCGGATCATGGTCCAGCCATCCTCAAGAGAAGCTGCACCGAGCTCCTCTGCTGTGGGTAGTGCCGCTTCAAGCTGTTGTGCGTAGACTTCGGCAGCTTGCGGGTCCCGTAGCTGCTTGATGTTGAGCCGCGGGGATCGGCTCTGTCGTGACTGGTAGACAGTCAACAGTTTTGAGCGCATACAAACCGCCACTAAGTAGTGGTCCGAGTCAATGTCCGCACCTCGGTAGGTGCGTATGTTGGTGATGTCCGAGAAAAATCGTCCTTCGATAAGCACATGGTCAATTTGGTACATTTGATACTTTAGTGATTGTTCAATCATTACACTTATGACGTACTAATCGGTGCTAGGCCAATATCGTCATGATGATTTGTATTGGTATTGGTAATATTTTTCAGAATGCTGCTATCGTTAAAGCAGTGCAACCAATAATCAATACTGATGATTTTGGCACTGACTAGGTTAATGCAAATATGAACTGATCATGCATCCGGTCATTCGGTAACATCATCGAATCTATAAAATTTAAAAAGACATTGGGTTTATTCAAAATATTTTTCATTTAACGACGACGCAGGTTTTATTCATATTCATTCGGTTTCACGTTACTGGCACCAGCGTCAGTAAATCCTGTTGCAACAAGGCTCGCTATTGGTTGTTTCGGTTGCTGACGGTGAAAGGGGCTGCATGAACCTCTGATTTACACCGACTCGCAAATATAACCAGCGGATTTCTGAGCGCCCCAAAAGTGATCGTTTGCTAGAAACCGATGTCTACCGAATCATCACGATTTTGTGTGTATGATACATATTCTGATATCGATCTCTGTCAATGTATTCATTTCATTGCACACATTTGTTGTACAAAGCCAGAGCAATGACTGTGCTTTTTGAGAGGACTTTTTGGTTAATTTAAGCTTGAACTTTTGCGTGTACTTACAATTGATTTGTGCGTTTGAACTGAATAATTTTGTAACCAAACATTCAACACCAACATCTTTTATAAAAAATGGCACTGCATAATTTTGTGATTTTCAATATATAAATTAAAACCAGCTTATCCATTAATAATAATTAACGTTTTCACAACACCAATAATGGCTGCGAAATTCAATACACTGTTCTAATGAGAATGACATATCCACTGAGAAAAATGATTCCACCAGGCCTATTGATAACGCATTAATTGACAATGACAATGATGCTCGGCAAACAGCTGCCAAGAATGGTTTTATTGACTGCTGGTAATTATGTGTATTATTAATAAACCACAAAAGCCCACCGTCGCCACACAACTGCTATTGTCTTTCTCGATGTCGGCTTCATTCATGACTACAGCGTAGCCAGCTTACGTATCGACCAATCCGATGTCTCTCGAAATATTTCTCTTGTAATGTGAGGCGGCAGTGAAAAATCGCAATAAATAATGACTCGTGGGGTGCATTGGTGACGTAAAAATTCATGTTTTATAATTGCGGTATTCCGTTCCGATGCTGAATGTTTTCATTCTCGTTGTTGTGAGGGTTATCAATTTTCATTGTTGTCGTCCCTGTGGCTCACGGCTAATAAAGAACCAACGAAAAACAGACGCAGAATATGTGTGCCACGATTCAACCAGATTCCATCATCTTTTTTTGTCTGTAACGTTGAAATTATATTATTCGTATTTCGGAGCTCGGCTTCTGTCAGAGCTAATAAACGGAAAGAAGCGAAAAAGAATTTTTCATTTCGAAGCGAAAACAAAGTTAAGCAATTTTCATCAAGCACCGAAAACGTAATCGTAATAAACTTTAGCCTTATCCATCGTGGCAATAAAGCAATGCTGCCGCCAAGAAAACTGTTCCGTTCGGACTCGGCCGGGGTATGAATTCCCGTTTCCCGTTTCTTGCTTAGGCTTACCTTACTGTTGGCATTGCGGAAGAATAGTCCCAGAGAGAACAGTCCCAGTGTCACGCCACCGATCAGTCCGTTGAGGGTGAGTGTCGCCTGCAGGATGCCGCCTAGACGCTCGACCACGAATACCAGCCCGAAGGAGAAAATACCGTACCTGCAATGGAAAACCGCAATCAAGTTGAACGAGTGAAATTAGAGAAGAGGTAAGTAGACATTTTGTAACTTGAACGCTGGCTTTAAGATTTTAATGGGTGAGATTAAATGATTGAACGTGCTCCAGCAATTCTAAGAGCCTTCAGTTTTATGAAAAACAAAAATGAAACAGAAAAAATAGCAATCATTTTAACTTTATTCATTAACAAAAAATCAGTTCAATGTTTGGTCAAAAATAAATCTTATGGTTTTGTGCGAGTGGATTGGTATAAAGTCCCTCTATTTCGGTGACATTTCAATTGGTTTAGATTCGCAATTTTTTAGCCTTTTTTATTGGTCTTGCCTTTTTTCCGCCCGATACTTCAACACAGTCCAATGTCGTCGATTTTATGGACTGACTGGTTGGAAAGTGTAGTTTTCCAGTCTAGCCATTTTCGTACTGCTGCGTTATCTGTAGCCAATTTCCAGCGCAATAGGGTGCTGCGTGGTAATTTGATTACCGGCGAATTTCACGTCACGGTAAGCATTCTCCAGTAACTGGCAAGCAACGACTGTTGGCCATAAAGTAGTATATTTTCGTACTTCGAAAATTTCAATATTATATTCTGGCGAACTTTCAGCACGATCGCTTACCCGTCTTACCCGTGGTGGTTCACTGTTAGAAAAAAAAAACACCACGAAAATTGATTTTAAACATCTTACGAGACATGCACGCAAATATGCGGCCTTCCTCACACTTCCGTGTATGGTGCCAAAATCGGAAAAATACATTTGGGCTGTCCTGAGCCTGACAGCCAACGGGGAAAACAACTTTACTGCAGCAATTCTAGCCGTCTTTCAAGTTCATTGACATACAATATTCCAGCACCCCTTGCAACCTGCTGCCCTCTCCGGGTAACATAAATTATCTACTTGCTCGAATTTGAAACATCGAACACTGATCCGATGTGACTTTTGCTTTATTCCGCTGTCTATCAGTCTGCTCAGCAAGTTGGTTCGGTGGAAATTTGTGTTTTTACTCGTCAAACTGATTCTTTTCCAGCCCAACAACTTTTCACGCAGCTCGGTACCTACGATTGGATCCTGTCTAGATCCTTCCTCGGTTGCCACATAAGAAGCGTGAATTTCCTCCATATGAGCAAAATCATTTCAAATCGCCTGGAAATACGCGAAAATTTAATCGACCATTTTTGATTTGAATGAAACTTTGCACACGTATTTGGCTTAGCAAACTTAGCATTTTTCACAGGTGGAGAGATTTTTTACACCCATGAGTTACATTCTAAAAGGGTGTATGCCTTTTGGCATAGGTTTTATTCGAAGCATTGTAGCCCAGAAACCGTTGGTTGTATAGAAAAACTGTCTGAGAATGAGTTGCAGGGAATTAAAAATGCATCATAAAAAAAATATACACTGTACAAAAAAAATTTTTTTGACCAAAAAAAATTAAAAATAAACATTAAATTTCAATTTACAAAAAAAAAAGTTGAATTTTTTTTTTATTTTTTTTTAAGAAACTTGACGTTAATACGCAACTTTTAAAAAAAAGTCCAGGATGGAGAAATGAAAAATATTTTTTTTATGGTAGATTAATTTTTTTTATGAAAATTCTAATTCAAACATTTTTCAAAATATTTGTATTCTGATGATTTTAAAAGATGCAGAGAGTCATTTTAAATCAAAAAGCTCTTGGTAGTTAACATTCTAAAACCATTGGTTTTTTGAGTTACTTCTAATTTAAGCTCGAACAATTATTAAAATTTAGGAAAATACACGTTTTTCTTAATTTATCCATGGTTCTCCAGCAAAAACCATAAATTCATTGGAATGCTTGATCAAAAATACACAATTCATTCTTTGACAACAAAACAATTGGGCGAACGGTTCTCAAGAAAAGAGTTAAATGTTCTAAGTGATATAAATATATATAAGAATCAAATATTTATTTTCGAGTTTCATTATCTCAGAAACATATTTTTTATGACATAGATACTTTACAGAACTAGTTTCACCTTATATTTTATATACATCATAAGTAAATGATTCGTCATCTTTTGAAAACAGCTTCGTTTGTATCTTATTTTCTAAAATCGGAACAAAAGAGTAATACTTTTGTGTGGCAGCTATTATTATAGATTTTTTTTAAATATTGCTCAATTCTGTTACTCCTTGTTCATATTCTTCATATGATACCCAACTAAATGACATTTTTGATGAATTTTCATTACTTTTCTGATAAGCCCAATCATACAATTCTTTTGCGCTTGTAATGGGATGTTCGTGTTCTTTAGCTAAACTTGCATTACTTGCCATTCGTTTTAATGTGCCACCAAGTGCATCGCATGGGCCTTTACGATGAGAAGTCGCGAAAAATGACACTCTGCATCGACGTTATATCTTGTTTTGAACTTGCAAAAACTTGCAAAGTTTTTTCTATTTTTATATTGTGAGGCAGCTCCATCAGACATAAATCTCGCTTTTTTCAACTGTATTTTTGTTTTCAAAAAACTCATTAATTTGGCAATGAATACCTGAACCGCAACAGTATCATGATGGAGTACTTCCGATATTATGATGAAGCTGATATTCTTAAGTTTTCCAGATTCTGAATAGTAAACAACGAAGGGATGAATGGTGGCTTGACTATCATTCCAATAACTACACGAATCACAAATTGATAAAGACGTGTTAAAATGAGCTTGACTGTTCAATATTTTTAATTTTGCAATAACGTTTTCGTTTAATTTGCGTAAGCTTGATGAGCATCGATAATCAGGAAAGGGTTTACAGCACTTGGGCTTGGTGTATTCCATTTTCACTTTATTCATCTTCACAAAATGCAAACTGTTACTAACACTTCTGGAGAAGTGCAATCGTATTTATATACGGAAACAGATATTATGGGTTACCCAGGAGGTAGGTAGCTTACTTTACAAACAATTGTTATTAGTAAACAAGTAGATAGTGCTGCACGACAAACATACGAGTAGGTAAGCTAAGGTACAGCGCCTGAGTTATTTATCCAATCGTTTTGTTGTCAAAGAATGAACTGTATATTTTTGATCAAGCTTTCCAATGAACGTATAGTTTTTGCTGGAGAACCACGGACAATTTAAGAAAAACGTGTATTTTCATAAATATTAATAATTTTTCGAACTCTAATTTAAAATAACTCGAAAACCGATGCCTTTAGAATGTTAACTACCAAAAGCTTTTTGATTCAACACAATTTTCTGCATCTTTTAAAATCATCAGAATACAAATATTCTGAAAAATGTTTGAATCCGAATTTTTATAAAAAAATTAATCTACCATAAAAAAAATATTTTTTATTTCTCCATCCTGGACTTTTTTTTTAAAGTTGCGTATTAACGTCAAGTTTCTTTAAAAAAAATTCAACTCTTTTTTTTTAAATTGAAACTTAATATTTATTTTTAATTTTTTTGGTCAAGAAAATTTTTTTTTGTACAGTGTATATTTTTTTTATGATGCATTTTAATTCCCTGCAACTCATTCTCAGACAGTTTTTCTATACAACCAACGGTTTCTGGGCTACAATGCTTCGAATAAAACCTATGCCAAAAGGCATACGCCCTTTTAGTATGTAACTCATGGGTGTAAAAAGTCGCTCCATCTGTGGAAAATGCTCAGTTTGCTGAGCCAAATACGTGTGCAAAGTTTCATTCAAATAAAAAATGATCGATACTCGACCATCGGTGATTTGGCGCGATCTTATGCCTTCTCCAAGATGCATTCCGAGCAGAGCGCAGACAGTTTGAAATGATATTTCATTTCCAATTTGCTGCAAACATCTCTGCGACAAAAAAGAAGAATCCTGAGGCGGCGAAGTACAGCGTAACGAGAAATTCATTTTATTGGAAACACGCAAACAGGATCTCCGATAACGAACTATCGAACTGGCAAACTGTAGACGGCTGGGGTTTGCTTATTAAAGCCGGTTTAATATCGTTATGGGGAAAATAGATGATGCTACGCTCTTTTAGACATGTGAAGGAGGACAAAACCTGATAGGTTTCTATAACAAGAATAATTTCTTCGTTAAAAACAGGGGAAGCTTGCAACAATAGTCACGTCCCGGAAATGTGAACCAAAGCTGCGCTTGAGTGATTCCGATAAACACATTACTCAATTGACTTTACCTCAATCAAAATTAGATCATTAAACTACTTAAGTGTTAATAGTGGAAACTAATTTGTGAGGTGGTTCACTAAACGGCAAGTACTTTCAAGAGCCTCGAGTGGTTCTTACGTTTAAAACAAATGAGTGTCCAATTGATCATCTGTAGTTGACGATAACAGACAGGTCGTTGAACAGTGCCCTCAATCAAACTATTTGGCACGGTCGTCAAATATAATACAAAACAACTGGTTGAAATGTTATCTTTTTCGATCAGGGCTGAAGACTTTTTTGAGAAGCGATATTTTTCAAAAGTGACAAGATTTTGAGAAAAGTCTGATAACTTTTTGTCTGAACTTTCATTTAAAACTATTCACTAAATCAATAAATTTGAGAATGATTGATGATTTTATTATTAGCAATTGCTTAAAATATTATCCGTGTTTGCGGGTATTGCTTTCTCAACCTTTCTTTTACACTTAATGCTACGAACCTCGTTGCTTTCTGCCAATATTATCCCCCATTACAATTTTCCGGAGAGGTTTCAGCTAAATATCGCTTTGGCCGGTTTTATTGAAAGAGGGACTTATTTTTTCGAGCTTTCGTACAATTCAACGTGAAAGCAGGGTAAGTGGTAAGCATGAGAATAAACCCGTACTTTTAGGTCCGTTAACATCGAACGGACTGAATTCTACTCAAATTCGAACCCACGACCACCCTCTCTTCAAAGTGGATTCTGTAACCTTTCGACTATAAAGCTCCCATGAAGTTGCTTCGTTTAGTAAGGCCTGCACATCTACAAAGTTTCGTTGGATCATGAGAGCGTATTGCCAACATTTGGTCGAGTTGGTTCCAAACCCTTCAAATGTCAAAAACCATACGTCATGCGTTGAATTGTTCGAAGCTCAATTTCGAAAAAAAAACTCGCTGCACAACTTATTTTATGACGTATCTTGTAGCATTTTTAATCAGTTTTTCAAAGATGGCGTCAGACTTAGAACCGATGGTTGAAAACTTGCTAAAACAGTTTATCTTATAAAATCCAAAATGGCGGCTAATTTTTTCTACTTCAAGCGAAAGCTATATCATCCCTCTTTAAAACAACGTACTGTTTGTAAAGGGTTTAATGGCAAATTCATGAAAATTCAAGAGAAATCTAAACATATAAAAATGCAGTACTGTCTATCTGATCCATATAGACTAGGAAACTTCTGAACCAAAATTTGTATTTAGAGGTTTTTGGGACCGGGACTGGTTCCTCCCTCTTCTGGAAGGAGGGGTTGCACACAAATGAAACACAAATTTCTGCATAACTCAAAAACTAATCAATCAAACGAAACCAGTCAACCAGCTGTCAACCCTTCTCTAGAAGGTAGGGCTTTCATACAAATGAAACACAAATTTCTGCGCAACCCAAGAACTAATCTAGTAAATGGAACTAGATTTGGTATGTCACGATTTTGGGAGCAAGAAATATTTTGATGGTGACACGACATCCTTCTCTCGTCTGGAATAGAGAACTCTTATGCAAATCAAACACCAATTTCTGCATAACTCGGGAGGAAATCATGAAAATAAATCCAAATTTGACATGTTGAAGTTTTTGGGAGCAAGAAATATTACCTAAATCTGAAAGCGGAAGGAGTGCAAGTGAAACAGCTATTTCAATGATTTTTTACCGGGACACAGCCTAGAATTTTCAAGTTCATTAAGCAGACAGTATGTGCAGTAGGGAAAGCGAAAAATAAGCGAACTGGAAATATGATACAGATTTGGAAAAATATACCGCATCCCGACGGATTATCGGTTCGGCCAGTACATCAATAAACAGATCAAGAATTCCAGTTGGTTTCAAGGTATGATGCTAGCCTAACAAGCCAGTCGTCGTAGGATCGAGTCTCGGCTCGGGAGAAACTGTCAGTGTCAGAAGGATCAGTTCACAATCGGGATGTAGCACCAAGGTTTTTTGATTGAACCAAGGCTTTGCTTATTTTGAACCCTTGGTGCCCAAAGCGTCCATCAATATGGTCTAACCAAAGAAGTTTTCTCATTATTTTCGCTAGTTTCAATTATTTTGAAAGATCTCTGGTCACTAGTGGGGCGGTTTCAGCGAGAATTGCTGTCAAAGCAAAGCAAAGCCTTGGTGCTACATCCCCAAATTCTCCAAACGTCAGAAATGTCATAAATGTAACAAAAGCCGTAAAAGTCATAAATGTCTTAAATGTGATACATATCATGTCACAAATGAAGAACAAATGAAATTAAAGTTTAAAAATATTATTTATTTTTAATTGTGATGAATATTTTGTGTGAATTGAGAACGAATTAGACAGTTAAAATCCTTGCTTTTAATCTCCATCAATTGAATTTGTTCTAGATGTGTTTCATAAATTTTCGAATTAGTAATACCTCCCGTTTGCAAAATATTCTGGGCTTTCTAGTCAGTACAAACAACAAACCCAGGTATGTTTAATTTTATCTTCGAAACTTTATATAAATTGGTAAACTAAATTAAGTAGCAATTCAGAACCCAAAAAATGAGTGATTACTCAACTCAAAACTGAGTAATACTGTACCCAAAAAGTGAGTAACAATCACTCAGTTTTTTAAACGCATAATTTCTCAATTATGCGTATTTATGGAGTTACTCAGTTTATAAGTTGTTCCATTTTTTACGAAAAGGCGTCAAATCTTACTCATTTTAGAGTTATTTTTCCCGAGGGTGTAAAGAATTCCTCCTGCAACCATTTAAAGTTGCATGGAATTTTTGGTGGGCTTTTTTATATATGCCAAGGGAACCATGAATCATTGAGATGTTGGGTACGCTCTAAATATATGAGATTTGACAGCGATAGCATAGTTCTGTAGAAATCAGGCCTGAGGTGCGACTTTGCTGTTGCGCTGATTTTGCATGTGCCGTATATTATGCAATATATTGCGATTTTTCATTAGCATTTTTGGATGACAACCTAATCAGCGCAGCCTGGGTTCAAATCCCACCGCTGACACCTATGGTTGTGAGGTGGCGTGATCCACTCACAACCAACCCAAACCAAGTAACAATCCAAAGACGATTTAGTTTTATTTATATTTTATAAAAGTTTTATCAAAACATTACTAAATCTATCGAGTTTTATCATAAATTTATTTAAGTATTTGTGGTCTTATTTCTTCCTATTTAATTTTTAAATTTAATTAAATTTCTTCTTTATTTAAGAGTCTTCCATAAAACTCCTTCATCAATAAGTGTAATTAGCCTAAGGAGCGGTTTTGAAACGCACTCAATATCCCTTTCAAAATATCTATGAGAAACTTCCATAAAACTTCATTAGAGTTTTACGATAATTTTAAGGTACTTATCTTTAAGATGAATCTATCTTGGAAATGTGCCCATAAAATTTTCTTAAACCCATTTTGTCTCATGAAAGAGAAAACATTCGTGAAAGAAAAGGATCTAAAATAAACAAAAACTTTTAGCTCGTTCAAGCAACTTACTCATACTAAATCAAGTAAACTTTTGGTGTTAAAAACAGCAGAAACTCAACACTCACTAACGGACAGGAAATATAAGATGGCAGAAATTCCAATATAGGTCGGAATCGATTATTATTCCGGATAATCGAGTTTTCCGAATTATCGAATCACAGAAATATATTGAAATTTGCGATTAACAAAAATAAAATAAATAGGTATTACCTTTTTTTATTTTACTTGTATGTTTTATTTTTTTTATTTTACTTGTACGTGGCGTAACCAGAAATTATTTCTGAGGCGAAAAGGGGCAAAATATTGAGAAGCGAAAAAAAAAATAAATTGGACATTGATTATTTTTAGTTAAATCGAACATGTCCCAAACATGCCGGAAATGACATAAATGGTAACAAATATGCCAGAAAAGGCAAAATTTCGGAATAAAAATTAAAACGAACACAGAAAAAATTAAATTCCGGATAATCGAATCTAAAATTCCGAATAATCGAGTCCGACTTATACCTGAGAATGACAGAGAAATGGTATTCATTCCCCTGCTTCATGCAATATGTTGCATTTCTTCATTTTGCTCATGTTTAAGGCCCTAATTATAAAATACACCTGATGTTTATTCTAAACCATTTATTGTTTCTTGTTTAAAAATCGCTACAAGTAACACTTTTTCAACAGCAATGATCACAAAAATGGTGCTTGACTGTAAACAAACAGTTGTCAAACGGGAGAGGGGTCTATCTCAGATAAAATTTATTTGCCTTGAAAAGTTCAAGCAAGTTTCATTCAAGCGCAAGTATTCATCTCCGTGAATGCAACAAGTAGATGCCAACTTGTCGAGATACTAGAAAAATCTTATTAGTCTTGCTCAAGAAGTTTTAGTTAGAAGCCGTCTTATGAGGGATTAAAATAAAACCAACGACAAATATGGCGAACAGACTGTGATTAACTATGTCAAAATAATAGACATTTGTAATTAAACGGTAATAGAAGGCCGAGATTCTTAATGCTACCAATAATTCTGGCAATTCAGTAGTGAATGTTGACCATGCTGAACACAAAGTTTAGTAATATGTTTCATAGTCCAGCATACCCGAACTTAACGAAAATTCAGATATATTTTTTTATTTTCTAAATAAATTACTGATTTGCCAGTAATATCATGGCGCGTTGAAAATTACAAACTTTTTTGCAACATAACACGTATAAACTGAACTAGGCAATTAAAAATTCTCATATATGAACTTGAAAATACGTGAAGATTTACCTACCTATTTTATTAAACGACTACGATGACATTCATTTTGGAGAAGAGGTAGATCGATGGGGTTTGTTTCATAAATTGATCTATGTAAATAAAAAATAAATTCTGTTCATAAGGAAATAAGCTAGAAAGAAGAGTTGCGAACCTGATTCATAAAACTCTCGAAATTTGTTACAGTTTTTTCATGGTTGTGAGCAACTCCTGAATGTCATCATGAGTACATATCGATAAAAATATAGAGTTTTAAGCAAACTTTAGGAACTATTCTTGAGAACCTTCTCTAGCATGGGCCTCCTTGACCTTGTGGGGATTTTACGGCTGATTTGTAGCAGTTTGTGAGAATAATAAAATTTATGCCCAGTTTTAAGGAACAAGCAATCAAAACTTCTTCAAGTACATCGTAAAACTGATATTGTTACGTGGGAACTGGTCTAGATTCAAAATCTCTGGGATCACGCCTTCCATCGCATGAGGATGAAAGCCGTTGGCACCGGTCCGTTAATAAACGGGTCGTGAGTTAGGGTCCTGGGTGGAGTCGCCTCCCTGGGCGTCGGTGATTGGCACAACAACAGTGGCGGAACAAGACCGACGGAAAATAAACGAGAATAAAAAAAAATGCGCAGCGAATGGCATCTTATGACTTATATTGTGAATTTTCGAGTGTTTGAGAGTTTTCTAGTTGCAAGAGGTTTTCTACCGTAGAAAACGTAGAATACAGTTTTCTACGTAGATTACTAACGAGTCCCGAAAAATCGCGTTGAATACCATACCTGGTCATAAATGTCATAAATGTCATAAATATTTAAAATGTCATGAATGTCGAAAATGTCATGAATGTCATGAATGTCATGCATGTCATAAATATCATGAATGCCATGAATGTCATGAATGTCATAAATGTCATGAGTGTCATAAATGTCATGTATACCGTCAATGTCATGAATACCGTTAATGTCATAATTGTCATAAATGTTATAAATGTCATAAATTTCATAAATGTGCAATTCCACTAAAAGTAGGCGACCTTTTTAATTACCGTGGAATAGGGTGAAATTGATCAGTGGGGTGGAATTGATCACCTGAAAATTCGTGATAAAAAATACTAATCAAAAGATATTACTCTTACAATACTAGGCAATGTTAACGTGTCCTTAAACGCAACTTTTGCATGATTCACATACCTGTCAAAGTTAACCCTAACATGCCCGGTGCAATTTTTCATATTTTCGAAAATATCTTCTAACTCAGTCAAAATCAAATTTGGTCAATCAAGTTTTCGAATAACAAAAAAAAGTATTGAATTTTCTCAAAGTTATCTTATTTGAGGGTTAATTACGTTAAATGTGAATAAGTGAATAAAGTTTGATAAAAGCTCAAAATATGTAATTTTCAAAAATGATCATTTCATATTATTAAAAAGATACTGATGAATTCGCAGGAAACCACAAAGATTTTAATTTCAGAGCTAATTTTTGAGCTTTTGTAACAAAACGAGTTGAAAACGGTCTAACGACGATCAAATAAGAACAAATTTAGCAACAAGCAGCTCGTGAACCAAAAAAAACAAATTTTAACCTGGAATATCGTTATTTTCGTTTCCAAACTAGCTGTAAATGATATTTTTTAGTACAAACATCATCATTTAACTTTAGCGTATCGAAAAAAAGCACATTGCCAAAAGA
This sequence comes from Wyeomyia smithii, assembly GCF_029784165.1. Taxonomy (NCBI): domain Eukaryota; kingdom Metazoa; phylum Arthropoda; class Insecta; order Diptera; family Culicidae; genus Wyeomyia; species Wyeomyia smithii. Next base: position 44,297,256 of record NC_073695.1, on the reverse strand, counting down.
ATGTATGGATTTCAATGGTGATCAATTTCACGTCAATTTACCTCATAGTACCTTATCGAATTTATTTCATGAAGTAGACGATAGAAATTTTATCAATAGCCATAGAGGTTTACTGGAGAACATACCAGTACTTGTTTTAAAATTATACTATTTCGGGAAAAATGTATATGAAGCTAGTTAACTGGAAATTGCTATAAAAATTGATCAGTTTCACCCCGTTTCATAGTAACCGTTTGTAAAAAAAACTTTGCACAGATTTTACTACGGACTTACTTTATCATTTTGTACTATGTACATATTGGTAATTTTATTGAATCACGACTTATTCGTGAAATGGGTTTATGCAAAAAGAGTGTTGATCATTACAAATATTTTTAGACCCAAAACGGTATGTTTATTCGTTTTGACATCTGCTAAAAAACCTTTTTTCAAACTGAAATATTTTTATAAGATATAAGATTAACTAACCTAACAAGCCATTTCTTATTTTTTATAAAAACTGCAAAATATTATCTAAACACTAATAATCATGGGATCATGTAGAAATGAGAAACAAATGGGTCAAAAAACTCAAAAAAAAAGAAACAGTCATAGAAAAAAAAGGTCATAGGCAGTTATTTTATCCTCCAAGACAAAAAAAATAAGTTTTCATAAGTATCTCAGAAAGCTCGCTTTATAAGAATCCGATTTATTTTATACGGTAATTGTACATTGTGAGCTTAGCACTGACTGAACTTGTAGAAATATCAAATTTGTAAAACAAAATTCCTAACGGCGTATATTTTCTGTTTTTTTTTTCTGTTTAACTTTTCTTTTTTCGACTCTAAGCAAAGTCATACTGTTTTTAATTTTAATTTGAGGAGTAAATGTAGTAATGAAGATAGAAAATGAAACTAACTGAAAATATGATTGTAGAAACTACGAAAAATATAGTTCAGCAGGTGGGACTCGAACCCACAACTTCCAATCTCCGGTCAGATGTGTTTCCGTTACACCACCGCAGAACGTTAAAGACGTAGTTCTAGAATCGAGTATTTATCGCTTATCCAATTCTCGCACTTCGTACATTTACTCAGTAGAGCCTAATATTTATAGCTGGCTATTGTTTCAACACCCTCAGTGGATGTTGGAATGACTTCTCAGTGTGAAAGATAGAAACGTGCCAGTGAGTTGCCATCTCTACCAGCAGCAACATCGACTTGCGTCACAAACATTTTTATTTTTCTTTTTTCGACTCTAAGCAAAGTCATGCTATTTTTAATTTTAATTCAAGGAGTAAATGTAGTAATGAAGATAGAAAATGAAACTAACTGAAAATATGATTGTAGAAACTACGAAAAATATAGTTCAGCAGGTGGGACTCGAACCCACAACTTCCAATCTCCGGTCAGATGTGTTTCCGTTACACCACCGCAGAACGTTAAAGACATAGTTCTAGATTGGAGATTGGAAGTTGTGGGTTCGAGTCCCACCTGCTGAACTATATTTTTCGTAGTTTCTACAATCATATTTCCAGTTAGTTTAATTTTCTATCTTCATTACTACATTCACTCCTTAAATTAAATTTTATCTTTTTAAACAAAATTATTACCTACAACTGGTAGGCGCGTTAAAAAATTACTCCGTCATATTTTCACGTAATTCGAGTGTATTCTGCTGGATTTGTGGAAAAAGTGTCTGCAGTTTAAATTGACATAATAGTTCAAGTTTGTATTGTGTGAAGTTGGCATGAAAAAAGAACGATATCATGTGAAAATCGTCCGGCAAAATGTGTTTTATTTTTCTGTTTTTTTTTTTGTAAGCCAACGTTCAACGAAGAAAAAAATGTCAAAGTGTTACGTCATACAGTGGCAAGTGCTATAGTAAATGTTGAACGAAGGCGGAAGGAAAAGGGTCGAAGAACCTATGTAAAGCTAAGTATTCTGTTTTTATTCGTTCAATTATTGTTTCATATAACTAGCGCCAGTTAGAAAAATTTGTTTCAATAAGAAAGCGCTAGAAAGATAATTCTAATTGGAAAATTTTGCTGTAACACCTGCATTGTCTGTCTGTAGGGATGTGCAAGTTGTTACGTGTTAATCGATATTTCTTCGATATATACACAAAACAAAAATATTTTAACTTTAAAAGTGAAATAAATCTACAAGCAGTAAGTGTTATGTTTAGTTTTTGCGTTTCATGCGTCTCGGTTGAGCAGTGCACTGACGTCGGCAGGGATACTTTAAACACCCTGCCTGCGTTGTCAATTAGCCGTTTTGAAAATAATTGGTCTATTTATTTGTTTATTTTTTTGGTAGATGCCAATCTGGGTGCATTGCTTACAATATGTCGAGATTTATTTTAGCGTGGTTTTGTGGAGTCGTTTCATTTGCTAAAGCTCTGCTTGAATAATCAGGATTGCCCCAATAGGTAAGAGCTTTAAACCATTGTACACGCTGGCTCTCACAACACCGAACGGTTACGAACATTTGGCCCAGTTTTATACTCTTGTTTTATAATTTTTCTAGCTTTTGAACAAATATTGAAACACATAGACAATTTTTATTAATTATGTGAAAATCTTGTTGGTCGGAATAGCTACTAAATTTTGATTGCGATTGCTTTGGCATTTTATCAATCAACTTGGAATTCTGTCTTGTTCGATATGCATATTGCATTTTTTATAAAAAGTTTGAGCTATGAGTGCATGAAACTTTGCCAGTTTTTATATTCAGTAGGTATCTTAACTTAAATACAAAACAAAAGATTATCGGGGCGAAGCACCGTGTCCTCTCGCGTATGCGTCGGTGAGAGGGAATAAAGCGGTCGTACATAATGCTCCGGTGTAAACGTGTCTTCGGCCTTGGTGAGCTTTGCTCATCTAAGGATTATAGGTGTATTGTGATTTCCGAGATGCACCAAATCATTATTTCGGAGACTGTACGCCCGTTGGTTCTTTTTTAGCACGTTACGATTCAGAGTAGGTTTCGTTCGTTCGATAAATATTGTAATTATTCAATCGCGACAAAGAAAAACTCTGCATGGATGCCAAATCTATTCCTTTTTTTTCCCGGTTCCCTTTTTTCCTTTTTTTTTAATAAAGCGGGTGTTTTGGCTTTTTCGTCATACCAGTGGTCGGCACGCTCTTGTTTGCTCTCTAAGAAGGCAGTTCAGTTTCGAGGACGGTATTTTGACTGCGCTCAGTGTGACTATCCATTCGTTTCTAAGTAAATTTGAATTGAGTTCACGGCATTAAACGCGAAGTTTGGTGTGATACAGACTGTTAACGATTGGTAGGTTGCCGAAAATAACTAGATCGTGGCGCGGTTCTATTTATATCGTCTCCTGGTGGCCGGTTGCCCAGAGACCGAGAAGTAACCATATCGTGCGCGAATTTGTGTAGAAAAGATCGCACCATCAACCTCGACGGATCCAGATCAATTCCTTTCCACTAACACTAATTCCTTCCTTTGATACTTGTGGATGATGCAGAGGATTCCTCGGTCTCTAGTAGCAACAAGTATTAAACTAACACTCCCGATATCCCTTCCGCTATTGATCTGCATTGGACGTGGCCAGCTTCGTTATTGACCAGTGAAAAGAAAGATCACCAGGAATTGTACACTGAAAAAGGCTTGCTACTCCTAGGCACCATTTTGACGGTTCTTTGTGCAATTTCAGCTGATTCTGTTCAATCGCGGGCAACACACGGGCGATCAAATATGCTATGCTATGCTATGCTTGAACAAAATTATTACCTCCAACATTTTTAGCACATATTTTACCAATCTAACGAACCGTTCAGGCGCAAGAAATATTTATCATCATTATTTGCAGAAAAGTTGTAGATAGTTTTACCCTCAAAAGAAATTTACTTTGTAAAAAAATTGACTAAAAGCTTAACTACGACTACCACAAAACTATAAATATTATTTTCTATATTTTTTGTTTCTCCAATTCCAATCAATTATCGTTATTTAGCTTACGGGGTGTAGTTTTTGTAAAATATGTGAGCTTTTTTATTTTTGTGTTGTTTTTTTCTACATTTTCTTGAAGTTTCTTTAAAAAAAATAAAGTTTTGGAAAAAAGTTGCATTTTGAGATAAGTAAATATTTTTTTTTTGTTTGCAAACAAACTTTTTTCCATGGTTTTTATTTGTTTCAGAACGACAAAATTATTTTTAAACTGTGCCCAAGAATATTTTTATTCATCAATACCCTTCTTTCGAAAACCTTTTTCACAAATTCGCCGTGATTCAAAAAAAAAACCAAGACAGCCATATCTCGATATAAGGCAACTTTTTTTTTTACGTTACTTTATATCGGAGCACGAAAAAAAAATTTTTTTTCATTAATGCAAAATTCCTGATGGTTACTCAAAGGTACGCAAAAACTTATTTCCCTTCACCTATCAGTATTTTTGAACCTTTCAATGCCCATTTAGAGAAAATTTCAACAAACAAACAAAATAACCAACAACAGTCTTGCATCAATTAAAAAATTCAATTTTGCTTGTTGAAAATTGTCCTAAATGGGCATAAGAATGGATTAAAAATACTGATAGGTAATGGGAAACAGGTTTTCACGCATCTTTGAGTGACCCCTTGTATCAATTGAAAAGAATATTTTTTTTTTGCTTCTGAAAATATTTCTAAATGGGCATAAGGAAGGTTTAAAAATACTGATAGGTTTTGGAAAATAGGTTTCGCGCATCTTTGAGTAACCATTGAAATTCTTGCATAAATTAAAAAAATATATATATTTTGCTTCGATATAAAGTAACTCGATATAATGTAGCGAAAATAAAAATAAAGCTGCTTTATATCGAGGTATGACTGTACTTTAATTTAAAGATATTAAAAAAAGTTACGTTATATCGAGGTAAAAGTAACGTTATATCGAGTTATGTTATATCGAGGTTGTCTTATATCGAGGTAGCCTCATATCGAGGTATGACTGTAGCAAGAAATGACATATTCAGCTCACATAAATATCTGTACAAAGTTTCAGCCAGATCAAAAACGGTTGAAAAAAAACGTTTTGTGTCGTTGTACGTCAGAAGTTTTGAAAATATCAGATAGTGGAAGGGGTGATAAAATGGTCACCCCAAGCCATTTCTCAATTTTCTCCACAATTTATCACTAAAACCATGAGTCGATCGCGCACATTTACTAAGCCACTAATGATTTATACAAAAAACGAGAAGGAGTACTCAACTATAGTATTTTACGAAGTTTTCTTAAGCGTTTTAAAAACAGTTATTTTGGGGATAAAATGGACACGTGTCGGTAAAATGAACATGGGGAGGTGGTAATATGAACACCTTGGGCGTTAAAATTAATTATCGCTTTACTGATAGTCAGTGGCGTAGCGTGACCGGGTGACACCCAGGGCGGAAAATTTGGGTGTCACCCCTTTCCCCCTGGGTGTCACCCCCAGCAGGTTGCTCGGTTTCAATTGCACTAAATTGACCCATTTTTGAAAAATTGGTTGAGATTATACTCTTAGGAGCAAATTTATATAATTTTCGACGGTTTCGCCGCGAACTCCATTTAATTGATAGTTAATCTCACGTATATCACCCATTTGAAGGTGACACATATGAAAATTTTACTCACACACCCATGCTACGCCAGGACTGATAGTAAAATGTTGTTCCATAACACGTGACACACTTATGCATTCACCAACAGTTTAATTTTCACCGTTTGCCGTAGAGCTAGTAACAAAAAATGACCTTATCGCATCAAACTGGGAAATTGTGGAAGCTTGTTTTACGAAGCAGCGGCCATCTGTTCATAGGGTCCAAGTTTACTTCTACGTTTTTCGGATATGAACACGAACTAACTGATGCTGTCATTTCTTTTATTGTTTTGGGCGGAAGTTTGAAAATGCGTGCCTTTTATGCCGACAAAAGGGAAACAGATTATGCACAAATGTGGCATCGTGAATTAACCAATGAATAAGGTGTGAGTGTCGGAGTAGTTTCAATTGCATAACGGAAATATGGTGAAGAGTATACGTTTACAGATGCCCCGGGATAGAAAATCCGGGCCTGCTGACCCCACAATGGATGAGGGATTACTACAAGTGACATCCTTATGCAGCAGTACGAGATGTGGCTGAAAAAAAACTAGATACCTTAAAGACTAACGTTAAGATAAAAGTTAGAGAACTTGCGTTCTTTATCAACAATCATCAACTAGATTAGTTGAGAGAGTTCGTTAACGATATTGTTTTGGCACATTTTGCATGTTTTAGGATAAGTACAACGATGTATATGCCCCAGTGCTTAGTCGAAAAAGATTCCAGTTCGAAAAGATCCATGACCTGATCAGGAATCGAACCCAACATCACAACCGTGTGAGAGAACTTGCCGTCTGACATTGCTAACCACAGAACCACGAGAACCACAGAACAGATACAAATCGAATTAAAATTGGAAAGAAAACATTATCATTAAGCATACATGAGAATACAACCATCAGAAAATCTATTGAGTTTTATTCAAGAATGACATTCGTCTTTTGACGCCTTCGTAATGTGTCATTTTTTGCGGGCCGCTTTCAGTTTACCCAGCTGTACTACTTTTATTTCACTCAGGTACTCAATATATGTTAACTTACATAGATTATTAACTTTAAAATATTAACATATTTTGCGGTAAACATGGATGCATTCAAAAATTTTGAAAATATCGTATAGCGTCAAAAATTTCAACAAAGAATCGTTTTATAAAAAATAAACGCTTGATAGCCACTCAATTCATTTCTTGAAAATATATTATCACCGAATACCCAAACGACATGATTAAGTGTATGGAAATAAGGAAATCACAGTAATACTTTTCTCAGCAACGCTTCCTGGTATAAGGGTAATTGAATTTCTCATTTCGGCCATGACTATCACATAATTATAAATCATTCTTTGCTCCCACTATAATACCGGGATACAAAGCAATGAAAAATTGTATCATAAATCACAACTATCTCGCCTATCATACACTACCAGCAATAATTCACCGGATCCATTTCGTACGCCTATTCATACATCTCTCATGTCGGACACCATCTTTCAACATTTCAGACCCACTATTCGGTACGATCTCTGTTCCATCACTCTCACTACTATTAATTCTATGCATCATTTATTCACCCTATCTCTTCTCCTACTGATAAGAAGTGCGACTTCTTTTATGACAAACAGTTTTAATGTCTTTCAATCATAAATTATTAACTGTCGTGTTTTACGTCCCTGTACCGTGTTGGCCATTCCGATGTTAGCTACAATTTAACTCAACCAGAGCAGCACCAGCCGCCGCCGTTCATCATCATTCAATTTGTGTCGGAATAGAGCAGGAAATCATCGCTCTGCTGACATTTCTCGCTTCGTCCCCATAATTTGCGGTCAGCAAGCAAACAAAGAAAATTAATGAGCTTCCTTTTACTACCGATAGTTTTATGAGTGTGACACATTTGGCCCCGGTCGGTCGTCCGTGTCACAAGCAACCAATTTGTCAGCCAACGCTGGACCACACCGTAAAGACAAAATTGATTTCCTCCCACAACACTGTTTGATGCTGACGTGTTAGAGGCTTTTTCCGGTGACGGAAGTTGTTACGTAGTGATAAGAACAGACTTCCCAAGAGAACGATTTTCTTATGTGTGATTGCAGACAGCCGCTGTTAACTGTTGAGCTTTCAAGTTGGCAGCAGCCGACCAGTCTCGGGATAGCCATTAGGCACTTGTTCCCCCAGGCTCTTCCGTGCACGTGCGAAATCACTTAGCCGGACTGTGCGGCCGTATGAGCGCACTCACGCATCATTCAGGAAATAAAAAAAAATCTCCATGCATAGTAATCACTCAGCTTGTCCGTTGTCAACTCATATGTGGAAAAAAACATACATACGACGGGCGGGTATTGCGGCTGCTCGCCGGATGCTGCGAAGTGCTACCGAACACACAACTCCTACGATGCGGCACCGCATGTCGACACCATCCCGGGGACAATTCCGGGAGAAATTGAAACGAGATTTCAGGGAAAATTGCCAATAAAACGGACCTAGTCCAACAAGCGGACCCAAACCCGGTGGTTGCGGTGTTGTGCATAACTTCTGTGTTGCGCCACCAAATGTGACAAAAGCCAGTCAGTGGCGGTTGCAGGTGCGCTGCTTCGGTTGATAAATGACTAGGTTTTTTGTTCGCTTTTATCGACCGCGAAACGCTCCAATAACCGAGCCGTGTTCGCTTTACTGACGCTCGGTGCAATCGTGCGACTAGTTTGCGAAAAATTAACTCAACTTCATCGACCGAATCAAGTTTGTTTGTACAGGAACTTAAGAGAGGCATACATAGATCATGCAAATGAAAATATACAAGGGCATGCTTCTTTTCAAGCAAAATTTTCATTTGTTGGTTTGTTGAAATTTGAATGGTAACAAAAACGGTATATATTTTAAAAATCATTCAATTTGATTGTGATTTTTTCCAAACAAAACATTTTAAAATTCTTCCTATGGGTATTCACTACTGGACTTGGACTTGGACTTGGACTTGGACTTGGACTTGGACTTGGACTTGGACTTGGACTTGGACTTGGACTTGGACTTGGACTTGGACTTGGACTTGGACTTGGACTTGGACTTGGACTTGGACTTGGACTTGGACTTGGACTTGGACTTGGACTTGGACTTGGACTTGGACTTGGACTTGGACTTGGACTTGGACTTGGACTTGGACTTGGACTTGGACTTGGACTTGGACTTGGACTTGGACTTGGACTTGGACTTGGACTTGGACTTGGACTTGGACTTGGACTTGGACTTGGACTTGGACTTGGACTTGGACTTGGACTTGGACTTGGACTTGGACTTGGACTTGGACTTGGACTTGGACTTGGACTTGGACTTGGACTTGGACTTGGACTTGGACTTGGTATATTTCATTAACTTCTAGAAATTCTCGAACTTCTTGATATATTTGAACAACTTGAACATGAACTTTTGTACATGGACTTGTTTCCCTTAAACGGCTTGGATTTGGACATGGATATTATGAACTGAAATTTCATGGATTTGGACTTTTTGGACGTAAACTTGCACCCATTCCAATCCCAACAACCATATCGCGCGCTCGCCTGGAGGGCTAATAGCGGTCTCGATCAACTATACACCGTGCCCCAGTGCTGAGTCGAGAAAATTCACAGCTTGAAAAGATCGGGAATCGAACCCAACCGTGTGTAGGAGAGCTAGCTGACCGACATCGCTAACCACAGAACCACGGGGACCACGTTCCGATTCCCCTCCCCTATGAATCCAGGCCTGATTCTTAAGCTTGAACTTCTTAAATGATCTTATCTTGTACTTCTTATATTTTGTTGACTCTGATTTTTCGTCTTGAACTTGGATTTTTTATTTGAATTTGGAATTTTCGAATTTGTATCTCTTGCAGTTACGCCTCTATAATATGAACTTTTTAAATTCAGACTTCTTGGTTTTGCATTTTGACTAAAACTTTTTCTACTCGGATACAGACTTAATTACTTAGGACTTTCAAGCCTAAAATTTCATGGACTGGAGATTCATGGTTTCGAACTTGGAAGACATAGACTTCTACTGCTTGAACTTCTTTGACGTGGATCATTTGGTTAGTGTTGGACTTTTGAAGATGGTTTTCTCGAACTTGGAATTCATTACATGGACTTCTCGAACTTTGGAAATTGAACTTCTTGGAACTGAGCTTCTTAGGTTTAATCGTCTTAATCTAATGCTTTTATATAGAACGAAGCTAAACAGAGTACCAGAACTTTGAGGATTAAAGCTTATTGTTGTTGATTGAGCTTGTTGTTGTTGATGTTGTTGTACCTTGGGAGATTCGTCAGTGGTAATGTGAGTGATCAAGGGATGCCCGCAAGGAGGAGTTCTCTCGCCCTTGTTATGGTCACTAGTTGTCGACGCACTTCTCAATAAGCTTTCACAGCTTGGATACGAGGTCATTGGATACGCCGATGATATCGTTCTCATCGTCAGAGGTAAAGGTGACGCAACTCTGTCGAGCCGAATGCAAGCTGCTGTGGATGCCACCACGTTATGGTGTCTACATGAGGGTCTAAGCCCTCGAACCCCTTAAAAACAGTCCTAATTCCATTCAGTACACGAAGGAAGATCTCCAACACTCCATCACTGAATGGAGTTAGACTGGGCTTCAGCAATGAAGTCAAATACCTCGGAATTATTCTGGATAAGAAACTAAACTGGTCTGCACAACTGGATCATGCCGCTAAGAAAGCGACCTCGGCGATCTGGGCCTGCAGAACTCTGTTCAGTATGACCTGGGGACTGAATCCAGACTTGGCACTCTGGTCTTACAAGACCATTGCCCGACCAAGAATCACCTATGCTGCCCTAGTGTGGTGGCCTAAGGTGAACGAAGTGACTGCGCAAGCCAAACTCAAAAAAGTTCAAAGACTTGCATGTCTTTCGGTTACCAGGGCTATGCGAACAACTCCAACTGCAGCGATGGAAGCTATGCTTTGCCTACTGCCTCTGCATCTTCATGTGAAAAAGGAAGCGGAGCTTGGCGCTCTAAGGTTGCAAAGGAGGAAAACTATACTCGAAGGGGACCAAATCGGCCACTCAGGGAGTTCAAACTAACTCCGCTATTAACTACAGTCTCCGACTGGATGGACGTTAGAACCAACATGGATATTCCATATAGAGTAATTGAAACATACCGCTCTATGTGGAACAATGGAGGGCCTAATCTTCCACCTGGCATCGTCAGTTTTTATACGGATGGCTCGAGAATGGGATCCTTAACGGGATCTTGTATATACGGACCCGGTATCAGGGAAACGTTTTCCCTGGGCAAATGGCCCACTGTTTTTCAAGCCGATGTATATGCCATATATATCTGCGCAAAACTATGTCTGAAACGCAACTACAGACATGCGAAAATCGGTATATTCTCGGACAGTCAAGCAGCCCTACTAGCACTCAAGTCCGTCAATTTCGCTTCCAAACTTGTTTGGGAATGCATTGAAACTCTACGGGAATTTCCCGGCAGAACTCAGTTCTTCTGTTTTGGGTCCCTAGACATTGCGGAGTTGAGGGTAATGAACAAGCTTACTACCTAGCAAGACAGGGATCAGCTCAGCGGTTCATTGGCCCCGAGCGGACACTGTCCCGCTTATCATTTAATGAAAATCGGTGTAGTGTTGAACGACACCTGCCAATTCTGCGAGTCTGAATCAGAGAGTTCAGCTCTTGCTTCCTCTAGGTACAACTTCTTAGAAAGCTACCTTTAAACTCTATACCAATTATGGAGCTCTTATCCCAAGCAGGTCATTAGTTTCATCAACTATGTTATACCTAATTGGGGTACAGGTTTACAACAAAACAGTTCTACTCCATCAAGCAATCGGGGCCAGCCACAAAGGACAATCAGCAAGACTATCGCAGTGGCATTTCAGTAACCAGTGCCCTTCAGGCATACAGGATAGACTTGAACTTTTTTAACTTGATCTTCTGGGTCAAAGGACTGAGAAGTTTAAATCTAAGAAGCCCCAGAGAATCATAATTCATAATCTAAAAGTTCATATTCCTGGTCCTGGACTGCTTAGATTTGAACTTCTTAGTCCTTCGAATTAGATTTTTTATTGGACAGGAGCTGAATGGATTAGACTTCATGTGCCAAAACTTCGAGGAATGTAACTAACTTCATAGGCTTTGCTTTACTTGTACATTTGCCACTTGGACTACTTAAACTTTTTAGACATGGTTCGATTGGATTCGGTCTTGAGCTTGATTTATTCTATGACTTCTGAGACTTGGCCATTCTCAAATTAAAACTCTTTGACTTGGTCTATTATAACTTCATAGATTTGGATTTAAATGATCTTGAAATTTTAGGTATTTAGACACTTCTTGGACTTAATTTTTTCATACTCAGATTCTTTGGAAATGGGCTACTTAGATTTAAACTTATCATATTCTCGTTCTCTGTGACTTGGCCTTCTAAGACCGAATAAGTCTGTGTTTCATAGACATTTTTGATTTGGATTTTAGGATCTGGAGTGTCTCTTTTGAGAATCGAAATTCTCGGGTTGAATTTCCTTACCTTGGAAATTTGGAATTCGATTTCACGGATTTGTTTTGAATAGACATAGGCTTGAACTTTGATTGAACTTGAGCATTGATATAAACTTTTCGAACCTGAACTTTTTTGACATGGACTTCTCGAATTTAAATTTCTCGGAAATGTTTTTTTCGAACATGTAACTCTTCGATATGAACTTCGCCGAAGTTTATTCTCGTCTTGGACGTGAACTTTTTAGACTGGAACTCAATGAATTAGACTTCCAGCACCCCCACAGAGCAGATTGTAATCTCTTATTTACCTCTTTTCTTAGCCTTCAATTCTCAAATATACAAGACTTGAATTATCAACACTTAAATATTTTGGCCTTTAGATGAATTATAAATTAAAATTTTTAGGTCATAGACTTGACTTTCATGGACGTGAACATCATGGATTTGAACTTCCCGAACTTGGATTTCATGGACTTTATCTTCATAAAGTTACAGTCCTGTTATTTATGGATGCAATTTCATTATTTTGGACTTCTTGTCCTGGATACCAAGAACATGGACTTTATGGAATTGTACTTCAAGAATATTAACTTCTTGAACACTTTCTCCAGTTAAATTTTCAAGCATGGATTTCTTGGACTCTTAGGCTTGACATCTAAGTTGAAATTAAAAATTTGACCTGAGATTTTTCGGATTTGATCATTTTCGACAAGGACTTTTAACATCTGAACTTCTTGATCTAAGACTTCTTAGATATTAAGTGCATAGAAGATCTTTTAGACTGGGACATTACAGATTAGGGCGTTTTGAACTGAAATTTTGAGAATTGAGATTTCTCAGATTTACACTTTCTAGATTCTCCTCTAGACTTTATCTCCTCAGTCTTAAGAACATGATGATTTTAGAATCCGTAATACCTATATTATCTTTAGTTTTGTAATTAAAAGTTTGTAGACCTGGACTTTTTGCTTTAAACTACTTGTAACAAAACTTGTTAGACTTTGACTTCTCATGAGAATTTTTTGAGCTGTAAACTTTTCAAACTCGAACTTGAACTCCTTCAACGGAATTGCAAATATGATTTACACCTTAAATAAAATAATAGCAGCTTAAATAAAACAATATGCTATAATTAATAGTGCAATCGAGCAATGAAAATTTCTGTTCCCATCTTTATCATCAGACATTAGGATGTAATTTTAGTAACGGAACTTTCTCCGCGAATGGTGCAATTATACCTCGGTTTTTCTCGCCGAAAAACACATCAACACCAGATAAGGTCTGAGGGGTGTTATTGAACGAAAATCCAATTACACCCGAGTCAGCAGCACCCGCTGGAGTAACGGAGGCGCAGCCCTCGAGCGCAAACACAATGTTCACCAACGAATTCACTTCCGTGGCCGTCAACATCCTGCCCGGAGCCAAGGGCCTATTGTTTAGCGCTGCCAACCGCCAAAAAGCACCTGGTGCCAACGTGTCCTTAAGGCCCGCTCGCTGCCACGGTATGGAACCATCACGCTTTGGATGCAACTATGGATATACCACCGAAAGCAGAAATGCAGAAATCCAATTTTAAAAAACAACGAGATTAATATTTTTTATCTCAAGCACTGAAAATTTTATGACTTCCCATTTGAAAGAGGGAAAAGTTTCAACGGTTATCTATCGGAAGGGTCCCGTATAGAGGCCCGGGGCATGCAGGACTTGCATAGGGTGCGGAACAAAAGTTGATCTCAAGCGGAAACAACTGTGACTAGCACCGGTCTGCTGTGCTGGCAAACAACGGCCACGAACTGCCGTCACTCCAAGCCGTAGTCCACTATCTCGTTTATGGATTACGATATTTTCCAATACATTTGATTCGTTCGGCTAGATTTTCTTTTTTTGTTTCTACTATCATTGGTCCGAACTTCCGCGCCCTGCTACGAATCGGTGCAGCACAATTTTCATAGCCACTAACTAAGCGTTACGGGTCGCAGCAGCTGGCAGGCGGAAAAAAGCCACCCAACCGAATGGCGCTTGCTCTGTTCTCAAGTGTGTTTATTCATTTCTAGATAGGATCCAATTGTTCTCATTTATTTCTTTACACCATGGACGGATGAGTGAGCCCTTCTGCTAGCCTGTTGTTGCGAACGATAAAAGCCCCTCCGGATACGGAGGGAAATGCATTTTTATCGAGGCACATGGTTACTGCCGGAGTCAGTTGACCTATTGGGTTTATGGGAAGCTGTGAACGGCAATGAAATTTATCAAATTCTGAACTAGTAGATCTTTTTTTTTTCTTTCGCAGTAAATTCTAATCATTCATTCAGCCGTCTATTAGCAACCTTTCGAAACAAATTCCTTACATGTGGGAAAAAAAATTTCACAACCCAGAAAAGAGCTGAATCATTGCCGTTATCATCAAACATAAACCTACACTACTACGAAGCGAAGCGATTCTTTTGACAGCTTGAAAGGAGAAGTTCGCACTTGGGCGAACGAAGAATAAAGTTTTACCAAGATCCACCAATCAAGTTCAGCCGGGTCGTGCTTCTGAACCTACTCCGTTAATTTGAGTCAGTGAATGTCTAGCGGAACACGGAGGATATATATATTTTCTAAATTCACAGTGCAAAGATATCTTTAGCCCTAATTTAAAAAATAAATATCAGAATTGAAAAAAATAGAAAATAAATTAACAATTCCAGCAAGATACTTCGTAAAATTATACACAAATAGCTGAAAACGGAGTTCCGAAACGGAGGGAGCCGTCGACAAAAACAAGACAGATATTTAAGAGGATGGACAAGCTGTGCATCCGCCAAGCATTGACGAGGTTTCGGGAACCTTGTATAGAGTTAAAAGGAGGATCATTTTTTGAAACATTTTTTAATAAAGTAAAGTAGTTAAAGTGAGTTGAGTGTATTTTCGTCTGTACAGTCTCAAAGAAGTAGAGCAACTTGTTTGAAACTATTCGACATTTCATCACAGATCAGTGACATCTTCAGAGGAAACTGTAAGAAATTAATAACAGGTAACGGCATTCCGCGTCGAACACTCGACAGAAACGGACGTGCAAGGTGGTCGTTCTATTACAATCCGGTCCGTGTGTACGAATAGCCAAACAAAAGAGTGTATTATTCGCGCTAAAGGCCAACTAGATTGTGAGTTGTGTCGCTACGTTCTGTACCGGGCTCGCAACTTTGGCTGTATTGGTGCAAAATACCAGCTGCAGTTTTGATCTGTGCACAGTGAATAGATCTTTCTAATTCAAGGCCATCATTTGACAGTCGAGCCGTGTCGCTGTGCTGAGTGATCTCACACCCGGCTCACTGCTGGTGGCTGTATTGGTGCTGCTGTACTGGTGCTGCTGGCTGCTTTGGGTGCAGCTTCGAACGATCGGACAACCACTGCTGGAAGGAAGAAGTAAATAGGTACGTGTTCTTGTCGGCGCTAGTGCGCTAGGGCGCTACATTTAGCGCGATGGATATAGATCCCTCGCCTCCCGTGCCACCATCCCCGAACCCCCTTGACCCTGACCCTTCTGTTACCCCCTCCCCTGTTCATTCTCCAGTCCCCCCTCGCCCCAGGCTTTACCCGGACGGATCTCAACAGAGCAGCTATACTGTTTATTTTCGTCCAAAGGCAGGAGTGAATTCAAAGCGATTAAACATACTGCAAATTTCTAAAGACCTGACGAAGGGGTACAAGGCCGTGACCGAAATTTCCAAGGTCCGACCTAACAAGCTCCGTATCGTGGTCAGTGATCTGGCACAGGCTAATGCTATCGCTTGCTCTGAGCTCTTCACACGCGAGTATCGCGTTTACATACCCGCACGAGACGTGGAGATCGACGGTGTCATAACCGATTCGAGTCTGTCTGTCGAGTGTATCCTAAAAAGCGCAACCGGTTGCTTCAAAAATACCGAAACACAGGCGAAGATTTTGGATTGTAAGCAATTGCGGTCCATGTCTCTCGTCGGCGGTAAAAAAGTTTACACTCCGTCAGACTCGTTTCGCGTTACGTTTGCCGGATCTGCACTCCCTAGCCACGTCTCGATCGACCGGGTTCGTCTGCCTGTGCGATTGTATATACCCCGTGTTATGAATTGCACCAATTGCAAGCAGTTAGGCCACACAGCCGCCTACTGCTGCAATAAGGCACGATGTAGCAAGTGTGGAGAGACTCATGCGGAAGATTCTTGCAGTGTTAATGCTGAAAAATGTATTCACTGTGGGGAAAACCAGCATGAGCTCTCCAAATGCCCGGTGTACATGCAGCGCAGAGATAAAATCAAGCGGTCACTTAAGGAGCGTTCAAAGCGTTCTTATGCTGAGATGCTGAAGAAGACCGTGACCACTTCTACCATAACATCGAACCACTTTGATCTGTTGTCCTCTGATGAAACCGATTCTGACGATTCATCAGCGGGAACATCTTATGCCAATCCTGGGGAGTCTAGGAAGAGGAAAAATGTTTCTTCTCCTAAACTTCCCCGTAAAGGTCCTAAGATTTCCCAAAGTGTAATGAAAAGTACGAACAAACCAAACAGTGCTGCGAAAAAACCGAAGCAAACTCCTCCTGGGCTTGTAAATTTAAAGTCCCAGAAGGAGTTTCCAGCACTGCCAGGAACATCTAAAACCCCAGTTGTTCCTTTTGCACATCCAGTTGATGAAACAAACTCTGGATTAGTGAGATTTTCTGACATTGTGGACTGGATTTTTGAAAATTTCAATGTACCCGATCCAATTAAAATTTTTCTTACAGCATTCCTCCCAACAGTTAGATCATTTTTGAAGCAGTTGACTGCCCAATGGCCCCTCCTTGCAGCGATTGTATCCTTCGATGCCTAATTCATCTGCGTATATGAAGGATTCTATCTCTGTCTCCCAGTGGAATTGTAGAAGTATTTTACCAAAAATTGATTCGTTTAAAGTTTTGATAAATAAAAACAAATGCGATGCATTTTCCCTTTGTGAAACTTGGCTTACTTCAAATATTGATCTCAACTTCCATGATTTTAATATTATTCGCCTTGATCGAGACACCCCATATGGAGGAGTACTTTTAGGGATTAAAAAGTGCTAATCTTTCTATCGTATTAACCTCCCCTCGATTCCAGGCATCGAAGTTGTCGCATGTCAAATGACAATACAAGGTAAAGAGCTTTGTATTGCCTCAATATATATTCCTCCCAGAGCACAGGTTGGGCAACGGCTGCTCTTTGATTCAATAGAACTTCTTCCCTCGCCACGTTTGATTTTGGGAGACTTCAACTCTCATGGCGTGGCTTGGGGTTCCCCTTACAATGATAACCGCTCCTCTTCAATCTATAACCTTTGCGATGACTTCGACATGACTATTTTAAACAACGGCGAAATGACACGTATCCCGAAACCTCCAGCGCGCCCAAGCGCTCTGGATCTATCCTTATGTTCGACGTCGCTACGGTTGGATTGCACATGGAAGGTAATCCTCGATCCTCACAGTAGCGACCATCTGCCTATTCTTATTTCAATTACAAACGGGTCAACTCGCATGCGACCAATTGACATTCCGTATGACCTCACACGGAATGTCGATTGGAAGTTATACGAGGAAATGATTTCAAAAGTGGTCGAGTCGATTCAACATCACCCACCACTTGAAGAATACAACCTCCTCGCGGGCTTAATCCTCGACGCCGCGTTGCAAGCTCAAACGAAGAAATATCCCGGCGCAACGATCAAAGAGCGGCCTCCAACTCCGTGGTGGGACAAAGAGTGCTCCGATGTCTACACGCAAAGATCCGACGCGTTTTTGGCCTTCCAGAAGGGAGGTATACCCGACGACTATATACGGTATTCGGAGCTTAATACCAAGCTTAAAAGCCTGGCTAAAGCAAAGAAACGCCGATATTGGCGTCGGTTCGTGAACGAGACGTCGAGGGAGACATCGATGAGCACTCTTTGGAACACAGCCCGAAGAATGCGGAATCGCGTAACGGTCAACGAAAGCGAGGAGTCTTCAAGTCGGTGGATATTTGATTTCGCCAGGAAAGTATGTCCGGACTCTGTTCCTGAGCAAAACATTGTTCGCGATGCGTCTCCGGGCCACGACGCGATAGAATCACCTTTTACGATGGCAGAATTTTCAGTTGCCCTTCTGTCCTGTAACAATAACGCGCCTGGGTTAGATAGAATCAAATTCAACTTGTTGAAGAATCTACCCGGCAATGCCAAGAGGCGCTTGTTGAACTTGTTCAATAAGTTCCTGGAGCAAAACATTGTACCGCAGGATTGGAGGCAAGTGGAGGTGATCGCCATCCAAAAACCAGGGAAACCAGCTTCTGATCACAACTCTTATAGGCCGATTGCAATGCTATCCTGTATCCGGAAATTGATGGAAAAAATGATACTCCGTCGTTTAGACCATTGGGTCGAATCAAATGGTCTACTATCAGATACTCAATTTGGCTTCCGCCGTGCCAAAGGGACGAATGATTGTCTTGCGTTGCTTTCAACAGATATTCAGCTGGCGTATGCTCGCAAAGAACAAATGGCGTCTGCGTTCTTGGACATTAAGGGGGCTTTTGATTCCGTTTCTATTGACATTCTTTCGGGTAAACTTCACCGACAAGGATTTTCTCCAATTTTGAATAATTTTTTGCACAATTTGTTGTCCGAAAAGCACATGCATTTTACGCACGGCGATTTGGCAACTTTTCGCATTAGCTACATGGGTCTTCCCCAGGGCTCATGTTTAAGCCCCCTTCTTTACAACTTTTATGTAAATGACATTGACGAATGGCTGGCAAATTCATGCACGATAAGACAACTTGCAGACGACAGTGTAATCTCTGTTACAGGAGCCAAAGCTGCCGATTTGCAAGGACCATTGCAAGATACCTTGGACAATTTGTCTGCTTGGGCTTTACAGCTAGGTATCGAATTCTCTCCGGAGAAAACTGAGATAGTAGTTTTTTCTAGGAAGCATGAACCTGCTCAGCTTCAAACACAATTAATGGGTAAAACGATTTCTCAGGTTTTGGTACACAAATATCTTGGTGTCTGGTTCGACTCTAAAGGCACCTGGGGTTGTCACGTGAGGTATCTGATGAGAAAATGTCAACAAAGAGTGAATTTTCTTCGTACAATAACCGGACAATGGTGGGGTGCCCACCCAGGAGACCTTATAAGGCTTTACCAAACAACGATATTGTCTGTTATTGAATACGGGTGTTTCTGCTTTCGCTCCGCAGCAAACACACATCTGATCAAACTGGAGCGAATACAATATCGTTGTTTGCGTATCGCCTTGGGTTGCATGCAATCGACCCATACGATGAGTTTGGAGATCTTAGCTGGAGTACTACCATTGAAAAACCGCTTCTGGAGCCTGTCTTCTCGTATTCTAATCAAATGTGAGGTCTTGAACCGTCCCGTGATTGAAAATTTTGAAAGGTTAATCGAACTTAATTCTCAAACCCGTTTTATTACATTGTATTTCAATCACATGTCCCAAAATATTAACCCTTCTTCGAATATTCCAAATCGTGTCGACTTATCAAATACTTCTGATTCTACTGTGTTTTTCGATACATCCATGATAGAAGAAACTCGTGGAATCCCGGATCATTTACGCGTGCAGCAGATCCCTAAAAATTTTTCCAATAAATATCGAAACATCAACTGCGACAATATGTACTACACTGACGGATCACTTCTTGATGGGTCCACTGGCTTCGGTATCTTCAATAACAATTTAACCGTCTCCCATAAGCTCGATAATCCTGCTTCTGTTTACGTCGCAGAATTAGCTGCAATTCAGTACACCCTAGGAATTATCGAAAAAATGCCCACGGACCATTATTTCATCTTTACGGACAGTCTCAGTTCCATTGAGGCTCTCCGATCGATGAAAGATGTTAAGCACTCTCCGTATTTCCTGGGGAAAATACGGGAACATCTGAGTGCTTTATCCGAAAAATCTACTCAGATTACCTTAGCGTGGGTCCCTTCTCACTGCTCGATACCGGGTAATGAGAAAGCGGACTCTTTGGCTAATGTGGGCGCAACAAACGGTGATATTTATGAAAGACCAATTGCCTTTAATGAATTTTTTGCATTTGTACGTCAGAATACGATCATCAGTTGGCAAAATTCTTGGACCAAGGGGGAACTGGGAAGGTGGTTACATTCCATAATCCCCAAGGTATCGACGAACCCGTGGTTCAAGGGGTTGGATGTAAGTCGGGATTTCATTTGCGTGATGTCCCGGCTTATGTCCAATCACTATAGATTTGACGCGCATCTCCGTCGTGTTGGGCTCGGGGAGAGTGGTATCTGTGCCTGTGGTGAGGGTTATCACGACATAGAGCATGTGGTTTGGTCATACCCTGTAAACCGTGACGCCAGGTCTAAATTAATAGCTTCCCTGCAGGCCGAAAGTAGACAGCCGGCTGTTCCTGTTCATGATGTCTTGGCGAGCCGTGACCTATCCTACATGTCCCTTATATACGTTTTCCTGAAATCCATCCACGCCCCAGTTTAGTCCTATCCCCTTCCGCCTACATCCAACCAAACGACAAGAACACGTTAAGACCCCGGATCCGGAAACAGCAATCAGACCCGCACGATACTCTCAAGGCCCGATGGAAACAACCCAATATGCCAGTCCGTAATATCTTGGCCCAGCAGCGGAACAAATTTAATATGCTGCTTACCTATGGCAATGAAAACCATCAAACAGCAAACCTGTGCTTTTAATGCAAAATATTCTAGCTTTAAGTTAGATTTAGTTTCAGCTCGTAGTCGGCAGCGAGGATAAAAAATTTGCTTTTAGTTATTAAGATACTTTAGAAAGTAAGCGACCAGATATAATTGGCGCCGTTAAACATTGAATTGTATTTGTGCCGTGTCAAATAAACTATAGATGAAGAAAAAAAAACAGGTAACGGCTTGCAAAATATTAAATTTGTTAACAAAATCTGTGACTCACATGTATCGTCCCATGTCAAGCTTACTTTTTATCCATTATAGTAAATTTCGGTGACACTTGCTTTTTTACTCGTTTCCGCGAAATTTGATACCCTTAGCTAGCTCGAAGTCTGCAGAGGCTTAAACAAAGTTTTCCTTTAAGCAAACTCAGAAACGATGAACTTGTGGCCTTGTAACACATATGCGAGTTGGCAAGGTGCAGCAAAAGTCACCGGAACGGTTAAAATGCTATAATCTTTCATATTTTTCTAGTTTACGTTGTATGACAAAACCAAGGCAAGATTACTAATCATTTAGTAGAGGATAAAGTTGGGAAAAAATTATAACTGAAATTTTCCGTTCCACATCATCAAATGATTAAACCCAATCGGATGTAACTCAAACATATTGCAAGAAACAAAGAAAACAGATTTTTTTTAATTAGTATTCAAGTGTTTTATTTTACTTGATATATTACGCGACGCGATTGTAATTGCGAGATAGATATGATAATAGCTATACGGATCAGAAAAGATTGTACGGTTTTGACGAGTATAATCGGCGGAACATTTACAGAAGCTCTTTTGTTTCAGTTTATTATGTAGAAAAGAAAGGTTTAATTAAATTAAACAATCCCATTATTTATATCGCGGGCAATGAATATGAAAAAAACAGCAATATGAGTATTACTTCAAATGAGCCTGATATCCAACAACGATACTTTGCAGTATCGATATCGATTTTTCGCGATACTATCGGAGTATCAGCACTCGCTTTCGATACCAGTATCGGTTCGAAGTATCGATGCCTAATGATATCGCAACGTCCCACAGTGCGTTGAATGTATGGGAACTCGGGACAAAAATCAAAACAGCCATTCCAGTAATTTTTTCAATTTGTGTGGCACGAAATATGTTTAGTACCGATGAGAGCTACTATTTGCACAATTGACGAATGTCAAATACGTCATCGCAAAAATGTCTCAAATGCCATTTTTTTGTTTGATAATTTTCCAAGAATATTTCCCATTTCGAGATAAAAAGTTTCAAAAGCATATTAAAACAATTTCTAGGCGATGAAAAAGTGACCTTAACGCCATCACATTCAGTTTTTATGATTATTTCTATTTAACTCTCTTTTAATTGTGTTTATTTACGGTTTACTGTTGCAAAATATCTGTTGTTAATCCAGGAATCTTTTATGTGTTTTGCACCTAACTTAAGAGTTATACATAAAAATAAGGAACGCGATTTTCGGTTAAAAGAGCAAACTTGAGAAATGGCAATCACTTCCAAAGTTTGAAGGGACATTCCAAATAAGAGGAAAAAGTAAACTGCAGAGAGGTACTTTGGGGTACTTTTTTGACAATCGATTTAAAATCGATAGTGTCTTTCTTCTCTAAGCATGAATAAGCATGACTAAGAAGCCTTTAATTTCCAAATGCGCTACGGTATGTCTCAATAGTAACATGTGAAATGTAGTAGTTACATGCCTCTACCGTTGCCATTTTGGTCTTAACATGAAAAGATATAGAGTATATTAAAAAATTAATTTGAAAACTAATAAAGATTTTTTAAAACCACTTCCCAGAAGATGCGTGCCATTATCGTATGAGTGAACTTGGGAGAATGATAATATCATTACAGTATATTTCAAACATGTATAAAACATACCAGCATAAAGAATTGGTTCAATAAGAAATCCACTTTTTGTTTTTTGTCTATGGAACGTTGCACTGTGCGTCCCTATCCTAGCGTCAAATAATTGACAAGTTCAGAGAAGTGAACTTGCAGACTTATTTTCTGCTCATTCAAGTACGATTCCGTTAAGCGCAACGAATTATGGCAGAATATGCTTGAACACAGTTTCCCAACGAAACTGAATAAGCTGATTCGTACCATCCTAGACGGTTTTTCATTAGGCGTCAGGAAAGCGGAAGAAATTTCGGACCCGTTCGTGACATTAGACGGTTTGAAGTAGGGTGACGGGCTCTCGAACCTTTGTCCAAAAAGGCGGTACTATTACCTCAAAGTCTCATATGCTCCTTGGCTTTACGGCTCACATTTATACCGTCGGTATTATCCACAGAGCAGAGGAAAAGGAACTCGTGTGTTTCAAGAAAGAAGCAGCGAGAATTGGACTTACCATCAACTCTACCATAACAAAGTAAATGGTGGCTGGTGGAGAGGGTGAAAATTCGCACTGAGATACTGTAATTGTGATGGATAAAGGTATGCATGAAGTTGTCGACAAATTTGTGTACCTCGGTACTCTCGTAATGTGTGACAACGACGTTAGCCGCGACGGAAAGCAGTTGCAAACAGGACCTTTTACAGTTTACATAGCCAGCTGAGATCCCGCAGCATGCATATCCGTTCGAAATTTGCACGCTGATTCTCCCGGTGGTACTTCACTATTATAAGTGTTGGTCAATAAAGCAGGCCGACTGGCGAGAACTTGTAGTCTTCGAGCTTAGGATCGACGACTCCGTGGAAGACTCTGTACTCGTTGGATGTGTGGTGTGGATGAGGATGCCCGATCGGTAGGTCAACTAATGTAGAGACGTATTCTGGATTCGACAGTGGGTCGTTAACGACCTACGCCGCAACTATCTGATTGATTTTTGAAGAGTTTTTTTTTTTGTTGCAGTCACTTTGTTACTGAAAATTAAATTATCTTAATAAGACCTTAAAGGTTCTGGTGTTACAGCCTGGGAAGCATGTACAAAAAGCGTGTTTAAAATATATATTTTGCGCAAAGATTTAAATGTTTCAGAATGACTTCAATTTTACATGGTTTTTACATGGAGATTCAAAAACAATTAAAAATATACTGTTTTTTACTAATTTAGATTAAATTTTCATACACTTGGCATTCAGTGCTAAGCTAAGCTCTTGCTATTTTTCAGAATATGGCACAGGTGTTGATGCGATTAAGCAGAGCACTACGCAAAAAAGGCCACAATGCGAATAGGGGCATGAAAAAGTGATTTTACCGCATGAGAAAGATCGACCTCTTATTGCCAAAGTTATTAAAACACAGAAAAATAAAACGCTCAAATTGGAAGTCCATCCTTACTCGCTATATTCCGCAGATATTGCGCCATCCGATGATTATTTGTTTCGTTCGATGACTCATGATGTGGCTGATCCTACCCATATGAAAACATTGAAAAATGGCTTGATTAATGGATAGCCACAAAAGATGGACAATTTTAATGTAACGGGATACGAGCTCTGTCAAAAAGACAAAGTTGTGGCTAGCGATGGGCAATACTTTGAATGATTTATAGGTACAGGTAAGTTCCGTTTTTGGCACGTTCCGTTTTTGGCACGTTCCGATTTTGGTATCTTTTGGTTCCGTTTTTGGCAACACAATTTTTTTCTAATTCTTTCTAATCTTTCACTGATTGTATGTATTTACAAGTGTAAATACATACAATATATGACTCATTATTGGCTAATCGACTGAGGGGCTGGTAACATTATCTCAGAATTTAATGATCATTTGTGAGTGTGCCTTACTACACTAGGAAACTTTGCATACTTTTTTTTATTAAAAAAATCATCTTAACTATCATTTAAAAAGGACTTGAAGTTTGAACCATATATCCATATATCGATATATCTAAATAATGACGAACTTTCATTTGAAGCATTAAATAAACTTTATATAAAATCGTACACTGAGAAAATTATTTTAAAACCAGAAGAATGAATTAAAAAAAAAGGGCATCTCAGATTTTTTCCGACACTAGTTTTTTTAGATAGAAAATTTACACTCTTAAAGAGAAAATGTAAAAAGAACGTATGCAATTTTTTGCGAAAAAAATAATTCCGATGTTTTCTTCTTGTTTATATGAATAATTAAAGTTTTGTCTCCAACTTCAGAAAAATAATTCACTCAACAAAATGAAAAACTAGGCGAAGAAAGTACTGTTCTTCGAAATATTTCTCATTGTAATAGTAAGCTATAAAATATTTGTTACAACCAAATTTCCACAATTTCGAATGAAGTGAAGGACTTCCAAGAAAAAAAACATCATTGATGCGTTTAAGGGTTCTAGCAGCACCGTACATCAGCTGTTGTTTGTTTGCTCTCCACTCATGCATTGAACTCAATCTTGTGCATTTTATTCGAAATGGAGCGTATCTTCACTAAAATACAAAAATTGTTTTCTTAACATTTTATTTGGGGAATAATAATTTTCAAGATGGAGATAAGCGACTAGCTTTACTCAAAATTTTATAACAAATTATCAATGATGGCTTTTCGAGCGATTTTAATTTTGTGAATATTAAAAATGCTACAAGGACAAAAAGCACTGTTTTTCCACGTTGTTGTCTTTCTATATATTACGGACGCAGTTCCGTGGAACAATCGGTTAAATACATTTTGTTATAAATTACTTGAAGGGAATAAATACAAGTATTTATTAAATAACTATACTTTTTCACAAAGCTACCTATCTCAAACGTAATTGAACACTTCTTTCAATAATAACCCATGACTCTTCAGATATAGGACAAAAAGAAGAAGAATATATGAGACTAATCCTTTGTTGCGCCTTTAAGTGCTCAGTTGCATTTTCACTCGTAAGTGAATGTAATGTCCAACTAATATTTCAATGTTGTTTACCAATATTCAAAATGATGAAAAGCAAAAAATTCTCAGAAAAAAAAAGTTCCGTTTTTGGCAACTGAAAATCGAGAAGCGTGTTGCCAAAAACGGAACTTATTTTGTCATTATAAAGTTGCATTTATTTAACTCTGAAAAGCTAATCTTATCCTGGTGTTAAATTGATGCATGAGTTTGAAATCATTTAAACCGCAAGTTTTTGTTTATAATATGTGCCGGAATAAAGATGGTAGTATTCTGACGGACGATCGTGAGGTGACCGAAAGGTGGAAGCAGCACTTCGACGATCACCTGAATGGCACCCAGGCAGGAGACCATGGCGGCGGAGAAAGTGATCCCGCCGTTGCGACAAATGTATAAGACGTGCCAGCCCCAACGATAGGCGAATTTAAGGATGCTATCAAGCAACAGAAAAACAATAAATCAGCTGGGAAGGATGGCCTCGGAGCGGAGCTTATTAAGATGGGCCCGGAGAAGCTGGCCACCTAGTTGCACCGGCTGATTGCAATAATTTGGAATACAGAACAGCTACCGGAGGACTGGAAGGATGGGGTTATCTGCCCTATCTATAAGAAAGGCGACAAATTGGACTGCGGGAAGTATCGTGCGATCACCGTCCTGAAAGCAGCCTACAAAGTGCTTTCCCAAATCATTTTTCGCTGCCTCTCACCCCTAGCCAACAGATTTGTGGGAAGTTATCAGGCCGGCTTCGTGAATGGACGGCCTACGACGGACCAAATCTTTACCATACGGCAGATCTTCCAGAAATGTCGTGAATAGAGAACCCCCACGCACCACCTATTCATTGACTTTAAAGCCGCGTATGACACTATCGACCGAAAAAAAGCTATGGGAGGTCATGGACGGAAACGTCTTTCCGAGGAAGCTGATTAGACTAATAAAGGCTACGGTGGATGGGACGCAGTTCTGTGTATGGATTTCGGGTGGATTGTCGGGTCCATTTGAATCCCGCAGGGGGCTTTGAACAGGGTGATGGTCTCTCCTGCCTGCTATTCAGTATTGCGCTACACGCGGGGTACGATTTTCAACAAATCAAGTCAAATCGTTTGCTTTGCTGATTATATGCACATTGTCGGCAGAACAACTGCGGCGGTGACAGAACGGTACACCAGACTAAAACGGGAAGCAGCGAGGATTGGGTTGCAGATAAATACGACGCCTAGGTAGTAGCATTACGAGCAACGGCGATGAGTTCGAGGTAGTCGATGAGTTTGTCTATCTTGGCTCACTGGTTGCTGAGGACAATGATACTAGCCGAGAAATCCGGAGGCGTATTATCTACGGGCATGAAACGTGGACAATGCTCGAGGAGGACCTGCGAGTGCTTGGAGTTTTCGAACGACGGGTACTAAGGACGATCCTTGGTGGCGTGCAGGAGAACGGAATATGAAGGCGAAAAATGAACCATGAGCTCGTGCGACTCTACGGTGAACCCCGTATTCAGAAGGTGGCCAAAGCTGGACGAATACGCTGGGCAGGGCACGTTGCAAGAATGCCGGACAACTACCCTGCGAAGATGGTGTTTGCCTCGAATCCGGTAGTTAGAAGACGCCCAGGGGCGCAGCGGGCAAATTGGGTAGACTAGGTGGAGCTAGATCTGGCAGAGAGTACACGGTGTCTCAGAGATTGGAGAGCGGCAGCTAGTAACCGAGTAAATTAGCGATCATTTGTAAATCAGGCCATGTCATTATGACGGAATGCCAAATAAATAAATAAATAATTTTTCTAGTGTTAAAAAAACAGCGATAATAATAATAATAAATAATAAAAAATAAACTTTAAAAAAAATTTTTTTCTTCCAACAAAATGACAATATTTGGGAAATTAAAATACATGGAAGACAACTATTTTACATTTCGAGGGAGATTTTACACACAAACGAAGGAAGCGCCAATGGGGAAACCACTGTTACGTTGTCTTTGTGAGCATTTTATCTTTTTAACTTGGACAATAAACTAAAAATAGTTATTACTGGATTGTTCGGTGGTAAAGATGTATATGATATTTTTGTGTTTTATGACAGCATGACCTGCGAAAACTTGGGCGATATTGAAAGGTGTTCATAGTATTCGCTTTATATTTGAAACAGAATCAAACAACAGACTTCCGTTTTTAGATGCAATCGCTGGTAGGAATCTGATCAATTTGAAATTTACATTTTAACCACTCCTCCTAACAAAAACTCGTCCTCTTTTTACCGTCTTTTTTTTGGTAATAAAGCAATGAAAAAGGAAATCGAAAATATTTCTGAAATTTCTGAGCAAAATGGATATGATAAAAGAACTTATTTTCATTTTTGATAAACGACACCTACAAAAAAATCTTCTAGAGGTCATCCACGTTTACACGTGAAAAACTTAAGAAATTTGGTATGAAGACTATCATCACTAGTGGAAATAACCAAATTGAAACAATATTTAGGAACAACCGCCAGTATGATGTAAGAACCATGTTAACAACGTCAAAACTCATATAATCAGGGAAATTCACAACAATATATACAGACCATACCAATGTAACTTCTTTAAATCTAAAAACTCATTTGGGTTAATGGTAGACCCTGAAAAAAAACCCTCATCGCACCACCCAAACTCATATCCTACGCATAGTTATGCAGCCGAAGCATGTTTTCTCAATTTGAAAATTTTCCATTACATGTACGTGTACTGCTGCTGGAAAGGCTACAGCAAACATCCAATGACTTGTACAACTTTTTATTTCTCTCGGAAACTGGTGAAAAGATGCTTTATCACGTTACCTCTTGACACCAAAGGAAAAGATACCCGGGTAATCGAAACGACAAAGTGGGCGGTAAACTAGGACAATGTGAGCAACCATAGCGCTCTTTCCGGGAATAATTTCGAACTTCAATTTTTATATGTGATTTAATTCGTGTTTTGACAAACATACCCACATTCCTGCTTTCCACCAATAAACATCGCTAACAACTGGGCGGCTCCGTTGAAACGAATCGATTTTCGCCAAAATAACGAGTTTCTTCTATACCATCAGCAATAAGGATCAGCATATTGATCCCACCTATGACAGGAAGATGGAGCAGAGCCCCTAATCCCCACTCCGGTAAAATGAAGAGATGAATCTCGCAATGTTTTACACATGACCGACCTGTGTTCTCCATCTGCCGCCCTGTCGAGCAAGTGCTGCGCCTTGTAAGTAGAGCTATCATTCACTGATCCCTGTTCAGCCGCTGGTGACAAGGAAGTCGCTCCCCGAAGGAACCACCCAGTCGGGCCGATATCAATATTAGCATTTTCCAATATAGCCGAGTAACGCCGAAACGGGGAAGGACGCTGATGATGACGTTAGACGAAGGGGGAAACTTTGGCCCGAATAGTCTTATCTTTATGCCATTTCTTTCGCCGCGTGTCTTCGACAGGAAGCACCTCCCCCGAACCGAAAACAGGTTGGAGAAAATAAAAAGTGAGAACGGCACTTCCGATCTTCGTGCTGTAATTGAGCGTGAAGTTATGTGCGATAATATCTTGCAAGCAAACACAAAACAGAACCCTTATACATAAATAAAATGCACTTAGGTATGTGTATTTAGTTGTGTGTTCGTAATTATTTTAAATACTCTACTCAAGGACTTACCCCAGAGACATCCACTTGGCGTAGGTTTGGCTCTTTTCCGCTGGAATTTTCAGCCCGAATCCGGAAACCAGCAGATCCTCACACGTGACAGCCGACAGCGAGTTTAGGGCCGCTGCAACGGTTCTGCGAAAGAGATAAACGAAAAATGATTCAGTCGTAAAACAGAAGTACCGCCCATATGCGCCCGCGTAAAACTTTAAGAACGTGGGGCTCATAAAGTTTAGTGCAACAGTAAACCGCACACAGAAGTAGTACTTTGAAGCTCCCCGTGTTAGTTAATGTTACGTATCGTCTTTTGGTTAAGACGTGCTCGTATTAATTGATAAAAATCTTTAGATAGTTGTGTTTCTTGACTTGTATCTGCCAGATAGTGTGTGGAAAAATTCCTGTTTCAAAAGTACTGCACAGTACAGTACAACACTGTGAGTAACGGTGTAAAACCAGTAGCAACTTCATATAAACGTAACCGTTGCGAGTTAACCTATATCTGTCAGAGCTTTTGCACCACAGCTCCTGTGCTTTTCATAACAACCAGCTAAAACGTCGTGCAATTTTGCACAGCATTTAGGGAGCCGCCTGTCTCTCTCCCACCTGCAGCACAATCAACGACGAATTCTGACTAACGAATAAATAGAAAAATTTTATTAGTATGTTAATGCGATACGTTTTATGTTCCCGCCTCATCCACCATTTTCCATCCCACCTCCAGCCCTACGAAAAGAACGTTTTTCTTTGTGTATCTTTTTACCGCCGAATTCTAAACTTCAAACCGACGCAGCTCTACTATGTGTTGTAATCCTTATCTTTTGACTGTCAGAAATTTCCGTGCAGCTTCCAGAGTGTACCGTTAAGCAATAAAGACATCCGCGCCCTATACAATTCAAAGCCCGGCTAAGTGTACGTCGTCACCCATCGAACGTAGGTTTTTTTCCTTCCCGAACCGACGCTGTTAGAGCAAAAAAGTGTACATAACATCTGATTGCATCCATTAAGGCGATGCGATAATCAATAATTAGTACATATCTTGCTACTTTTGATAGGATTAGACCCTTCTGGCGTTCTAATAATGCATCCCTATTTACCAACAGAAAAAAAAAACAATCCCAATAATCCTTATTGGATCATCAAAATTGAATCTTTTAGAGCCCACTCATAATACAAACAAACAAAAAATGCACACCCTCGTCAAACAACGTGCAATCACGAAAGCGCGAAAGGAACATTAATAACCGGTAGGTTTATTTCATTCCGCCGTTCTGATTCCCTAATGCCGCACACTCGAGCGTAATTGCTGTTTAATTGTCCCACTTGAAGCACTCCGCCGCGAGTCATCACCATTGGAAGCAGCCACGAAACCATGATTGCTGACATGAGTAAATTATGTGTAAACAAATATTACCGCTCGAGTGGCTTTTACTGGTATTCGAGGGTGGGTGTAAAAAAAAGATTAAAGAGGGCAGATTAAAATAAATAAACTTTTTCCAAACTGAAAGGGGGGTTCATTTTTATCATGTAGATATGCTCTAGAATCATGATAACTATGTTGTGAAAGAATTTTGTTACAGAAAAATACTACAGGAGATTTTTAATTTTAAAGTGATCGGAAAAAGTTTTAACCGTATTTGGTGTAGTTTATTTTCAGGCTACAATAAGGACGTAGCCGGCGCAGTTATCGATTTTTAAAAAGCGGAGGCTCCTGAATTTTTGTATATTGAAGATGGTAAATTATTCATAAATAAGCCATCTTATGGCTCTTTGTGCAACTTCATGTTTTCCTAATTTTGACGTAGAGTTACGTCTTACGGCAACATTTCGGCATAAGGATGCAAATTGGAATATCGTAAACATTGAGAGCATCACGAAAATTTTCCATTTTCAAATGCTCATAACCCATAACAGATGCTAACTATTGTACTTTTGAAATATGTCGTGTCTAGTATAAAACGCTGTTGTCGACCGCTTAGAGCTGAAAACAAGACAAAATGCCATCCAATATGGGTGTTTTTGGAACCGAGATGATATCCGAGGCCGAAAATAGATCCCAGACGCTATTTTGACTTCTAATATAATGACTTCCGGTTATTTTGGAATCAAATACGAGTCCGGGGTACTTTTGGCCTCAGCATAAGAAGTGTGATGCCCAGAGTCTGGGAATTGACTTCAAACCCCGCTCCGTTTTGAAATTCAGGATGGCGACCAATATGTGTTTCTGTAATCGAAATGATTCTCAGAGGCCAAAAATCGACCTCGGATGCCATTTTGAAAAATTCGGCTTCTGGAAAACAGTCTAAATGGCCGAATACCATCTAATATGAGCATTTCCTGAACCGACAAAATATCCAGAGACCGTAAATCAACTGCAGATAATCAGCATATTATTTCCAGAGAGTAGGAAAAAAACTAAGATCATAGGTTTTCAACCTTTTCTGTGATTTTTGATGCACCTATCCAAGTCGGAACGATGACCCAGCGAGCGATTACTCTGCGGCTTTTAAACGCACTTCCGAGCTCCGAGGGGCACCAAAGCTCACAGAAACGGCTGAAAACCTTTCCTATTTTCCCAGTTTGAGCTCTAGTGCGAAACCTGTGTTGATCAGTTAAGAGTGGAAAGAGAATTATTCCTAAATTACCGCTTGAAACCGTTAACTTGGTTTACCCCAATTGAGTGTATTTTTTACCTATTGCAAGAAATACATTGACAGCCTGTCGTAATCCTACGTTAACCGAACCGTCGTGTCTCCTTTTCAACTTCAAAATTTACGCATTTTTTTCTTTCATCGATTCGCCGATGTTTCACAGCTACTTTTCAGTTATTTTCATCCAATTTTTTACTGTCATGATCAGAGTAAATAAAATATCTGTAGCGGGGTTTTCTTTTTCAAATAATGATCTACTTTGTTCTTATTATATGTGAGTTTCATTACATGCATCACAATGTTTTTTTACTAACCTTTAAAACCTCTGAACTGCGCTTCTGCTTCGGCTGTTTAGTTTTTAAACGATATTTCGGAAAACTGATATTTGCACATTCTTGATCTCCGTGGCTCCCCGTGGTCGAGGACCTTTTCGAGCTGGAATTTTTCTCGACTCAGCACCGTGTATCGTTGTACTTATCCTACAACATACGTAAAGTGCCAAAAACAATATAGATGACGGTCAAGACCGCTATTAGCCCCCTAAACTAGCTTGCGATATTGTGTTTTATTTTTATTTTTGCACATTCTTGTTTTATTTTGTTATCGTTATTATCCTTTCCATTACTGCGTTTGGGAAATTTTTTTCATTTGCATTGATTATCAAAAAAGTCAAATTATCATAATCGATGTTCTCATGGGCTCAAAATGTCATTTTGTACTGTGAGTATTTCTTTTATTCACGACTAATTTCTGAAATGAGCTTATGTAAAAAATATATTCATGATTAAAAATATATTTAGAGAGAATTTTAGTTTTCCAAAAACTTATTTTGTTTCCCCATTTTTTTTTTTTTTTTTTGAGATAAATTCAGTGTCTACAAATTTGCCGTAGATACTACATCGATCAAACAAACTGTTTTGACTTTAAAAATATGTTCACCGCGACACTTGGTTTAGAGCAGGAGAAAAATGACAGTTTTTTTTGACATCCGAGAGCGTCCCTCTATAAAAGTAGTGGTATTGGCAAAATAAAGACAGCCGACAGATACAATATATTGCGACTAACACTGTTGTCAAGCTTCCCATACACGAATGTTTTTTTTTTTAATGTTATATTGCCGAGTTTCCTTTTCTTTGCACGAAATCTGTCGCTAAGGTGCCGAGCATACGCTTTTTCTTCCCACAGCCGTCACATGACATCCATCATAGGCAAATAAAAAAAAAAGCGGGAAAATGTCTCCGGTGGATTCAGGCTGTTACCAAAACGCGCTGTTTGTGTAGTGCGGACAAGAACGTATACAGACGTTCAGCTTTTTCGCTTTCCTACATTTGCAATCCCGAAGACATCCTCCAAGTAATGCCGAATAGACACACGGAGTACATTTTTCGTTTCCTTTTGTGATGCTCTGTTGCAAATACGTTCTCAATGTGACTACCGGACTGCCAGCGCGGATAGGTATTAGAACAAACAGCAACATGAAACGAATCCTTAACAGACAGTAAACAAAGACTGTAGCATTGGGAAGCCAGGTTTAGACGATACTCTCAAAGTTAGATTTTCAGTAACTTAAGGAACTTTGTACTGCAACTTGAATCAAATTCAATGAACCAAGAGTCCAATAAAAACTAACAATAAGACTTTCGTATCAAAAACGGGTTATTTCATAGATGTGGTGTTTTTGGCGAAGTTGCAAATAATATACTTCCCTTCTAAAATATATACACTGTGAAAAATCTAGGAGTCCCCAATATTTCTAAAATAAAGCTTTAAATTAAAATTTTATGTTTTTCCAAGCTCAAACATATATCAATCTCTAGCTAACATTGCGCAGTTTGCGTAGAAAGAAATTCAATTTTTTTAAAGCTGATTTTATAAATTAAATATTTATAATAGTATTTTTCCAAATTTTGCGATAGAAAAAATAATTCTGGCAAGACTAAATTATCAAAAATCTTTATATTAGAACCCCTGGTCCTCTCGTGGACAACCGAAGACATTGATTAAACCCACTTCCTCACTTTTTTTTCACGTGGATATTTTTTTTTCAAGAAAACTCAAAAACGTTTGTTTCTTTGGGTTAGGTCGATACAAATTCAAAAATGTTGGAAATTGGAAGGAGTAGATAATAAACTTCAAGCCGTTTTGGTAATATTATTGGTTTTTCGACAGCATGTTTGATCGGCGTGACGTTTACGGCAAGTTTGTAAATAATAATTTTGTCTTTCCGAAAAAATATACACTCTAGAAAAAAAAATTTTTTTCTGAAAAATAGTACAAAGATTAAAAACTAATCAACTTAAAATCTCATTTTTTAAACGGTTTGTTTGATTGACATAGTGTCTTCGGCAAAGTTGTAAATAACAAGTTTGTCCCTCAAAAAAATGAGGCAGTCGGAATTTTTTTTTTTAATTTATAGCTTTTTTAAATTTTTTCATGATCGGACCGGTTCCATTGTTTATGTTATCTTTTGTAGTTTTTATAAAAATATTAGATTGAAAAAAATTACATTACAAATATTTTTGGAGCCAAAACGACTCCAAAAACATTTGTAATGTCATTTATTTTAATTCTATTTTTTGTTTATAACAACTACAAAAGATTATCTAAACAATGAAACCGATCCGATCATGGAAAAATAAAAAAAAATATAAATTAAAAAAATTCTTTTTTTAAATCTGTTGTTTTTTCGAGCGGTAATTTTTTTAAAGGGCAAAATTGTTATTTATAACTTTGCCGAAAATCCATACCGATCATCCAGACCGTTTTGGCAGTAGAAAAATTTTGATTTTCCAAAAGAGCACTGTATGGGGTAATAAAAATATTTTAAAGTCAAAACGGTTTGTTTAGTGTCTTTGGCAAAGTTGTAAATAATATTTTTTCCTTCCAAAAAAAACTTCCTGTGAAAAAAAAATTTATTTACCGTCTTGACCCTAAAAATATTTGTTATCATCTATACATTCCCAAAATAGCTTCTCAAAAATGAGTCGTGTTCCAAAAAATTAAACCAATCAATAACACAAAATGACATCTTTTGCCCATAGAAATGCCAATGCAAAGTTTCAGCTAGATCAAAAATGACAATTAAAAAATTAATAAAACTGGGACATTTTTTGTGGAACTGGTCATATGTCAATGTTAATAAAGTAGTGAAACTGGAGTTAGGTAATTTTGTTGCCCCTCGTTAACTGAAAATTTATTCTTTATGCGTTTTTGTCGAAATTTACAGTACTCAAAAAAACGTATCACTGAAAGAGAGGAAAATAAAATATTCTTTTGCAGACATCGAAGTTGGTAGTAACCATATTGAACCTGACCGCCATGTTGGAATACCATACTGCATTTTTTAGCAAGACCGATTCCCAAAAAATCAACATTAGGTGGTATTTGGTAAATTTTGGCTTTTAGAAAACCGGAAGTCATCATCATGAATTTCAAAATGGCGTCGGGAGTTAATTTCCGCTCTCAGCATCATCTCGAATCCAGAGATACGCATATTGTGTAGTATTTGACCATTTTAGACCATGTTCCAGAAATCGGAAGTCACTATCTTGAACTTCAAAGCACTGTCTCGGGTAGGGTTGTCTCCTGACATGGACATTTGGGTGGGACAAAACATGGATGTTAGCTCCCATGCACTTTTCGTGTTCCTTATTGGTACTATAACAACTGTGTAAATTTGCAGATCGATGGGTGGATCGGTTTCCATACGATTTTGTAATGGAAAATCCACCTTTTTAAAAGTAATTCTCTAGATTTGTCCAGTTGGCTCCTAAAATTTTATCAATACATGATATTTGTAGGAAATTTTCCTAGAAAAAAACTTTTCTAGAGACCATAAGGTGCAACGATATTTGTAAAGTGAAAAGTTATTCACCCCAAACTGATTGAAAATCTAACTAACAGCTAAACTTTGAATTTGTTCAGCAACACTACTGCAGCAAACTAATTAGGGTGGGACAAGAAATGAATGTTGACTCCCATACACTTTTCGTGTTTCTTATGGGTCCTATAACAACTGTGCAACTTTTCAGATCGATCGGTGGAACTATATTTTACGATTTCTATCCATATAATTTTATATGTGAAAATCCACTTCTACAAAATTTATACTCTAGAGTTGTCCAGTTGGCTCCTAGAATTATATCAATACAAGATATAGGTATACCTCGATTATAAATACCCTCGATTGTACGCACCCTCGATTTTACGTAATTCGATTTTACGCACATTTTACCTCGATTTTACGCACACTTTTTTTCCAGCACATTTTTAATTCGTGTGTTTTCTTCATTTAATTGTGCCTGATGAAGGGTTATATAGGGTTCACAAATAAGGGGCCGTCCATATAGACTGGGGAATCTGCCGAAAACCGGGAGACAGTAACAACAAGACCTCTTTTGCGAAACAGCGAACTTTTTTAAGGGTGTATACGTGTCTTACGCGTGAAATATTTGACGTCGTACGCACACAATCTCTTTTGGAGTAATTTACTTAAACTTTTATATAAAATGTGTACTGTAGCAAGATAGAGGAGCAGTTTTCAATGGAGGTTAGCATCAGTATGAGGGTAAAAAGAATGTGTGAGTCACACAACTACACATACACACACATACACACACACACATACACACAAATACACACGTACACACGCATACACACATACCAATATAATTCACATACACACATACCCATTCCATTGGTTTAGGTAATTCCTTTCAAGCATTTTGCATATGTTCTGGGTGAGTTTCCCACGGCACTTTAGAGAACGTCTATTAATTACGTTACGCAAATAATTACCTTCTTCGACCCCGCTTTTATGTTACTCTCATTTTTGGACCCTTAATATTGGTTTTATGTGTTGTCAATTTTTCCAATCCCTCTTTCGCACGTTTCATACTAGTCGGATGATCCCTTACATGTTTACTAGCACATTTCCGATCACGGAAGTTAATTTTGGGCTTTAAAAAATATTAAAAGTTTTGATTCGATTTTATGCACAAATCGATTTTACGCACATTTCAAAAACGAGAATACCTGTATTTGTAGGAAATTTTCCTAGAAAAAAACTCTTCTAAAGACCATAAGGCGCTACGATGTTTGTAGTATAAGTTATTCACCCCAAGCAGATCGAAAGTCTGACGAACGGCTGACCATTGATTTTTTCCAGTAACACTGCCACAGCATGCTGCTATTGCAAACTTTCCTAGAGCAGGTATTAGACGAAGCAAACATTTGCTATTTTTGGTACGATTTTTATTTGCACAAAATAAAATCTGTATTGAAAAATAGCAAATATTCGCTTTGTCTAATACCTGCTTAAGGATGAGAAAATAAATCGCGTGGAATTCAGCTTGGAAGTGTGATTTTTGCTCATAGTTTCTTCGAAGAAGCTTTCAACATTAGTTTTACGCGATATCATTTTTTAAACACATGGTTAAATTTGCAACAGCAGCATACTGCTGCAGTTTTGCTAGAAAAATTCAATGTTGAGCCATTCGTTGAAAATTCAATCGGTTTAAGAGAAATAAATTTTTCAACAAACATCATAGTACCTTACGGTTTTCAGGAGAGATTTTCCCAGGAAAATTTCCTACAAATATCATGTATTGATATATTTTTAGGAGCAAACTGGACATCTGTAGAAAACAAGTTTTGAAAAAGTGGATTTTCCCATATGAAATCGTATGAACACTTTATAAAATATATAAAATATAGTTCCACCGTTCGATCCGAAAAGTTACACAGTTGACAGTTGTTATAGGACCCAACAACATTGTCTGAAAAATAGTTCAAATAAAAAAATTGGTCTAATAACGATATTTAACTGCTTTTTAAGTTCTTTGCTTGTTTTCGCTTGAGGTGATTGTTAAATTTTCGCTCAGTAATCATAGGTTGGTTGAAAGTCCGCCCAGAGAATCTCCCCTAGTAGAACCAAGGTGACGACCCAGAGCAGGCGAGTATTGGAGTCGTGAAAGCGAACAAGAAATTATAGTAGAAGTTACTCAAAACGTAGCCGGATAATGTTGCCAAAAGCTTGTGGTAAGAAATATTTTTCAGAACCTAGATTTCTGAACTAAACATTTGTGCAACGTCATATACATATTAGATGATATTTGGCCTTACTTTATAAAATAGTTAGTAAAATATGAATGTTCCGCTTCTCGGTGGACGCCCAGGTAACTTTCTTATCGGTTGCTGCAGTTATGAGAAAAATTTCCGTAAACCTGAACTGAATTATTTGCATATGAAATTGGTTAATTTTCGTGACGCTTTCGATATTTCCAGTATTTCAATTTACACCCATATCCCAGAATGTTGCCGTAAGACGAAATTCTACGTCAAAATAATAAGATTGACAAAAATGCCCAAAGTATTCTAAATGTCGATAACGTAAAAAAGCAAAAATGTCAAAATAAAGGCTCGCAGTAATATTTTATTATTCATTTTCATTTTTGCCTTTCTCCTAGAAAGGTATAGCAATCACTTGCAAAACCGAAGATATAAAAATGCTCCAAAGGGCCGAATGGCATGTATCACTCGACTCAGCTCGACGAGCTGAGCATTTTCTGTATGTGTGTGTGTATGTGTGTGTGTATGTGCAGATTTTTATTCTCACTCGCTTTTCTCAGAGATGGCTGGACCGATTTTCATGAAATTAATTGCAAATGAAAGGTCTTGTTGCCCCATAAGACCCTATCGAATTTCATTGTAATCGGATATTTAGTTTAGAGGTTATGTTTAAAAATGTGAAAATCACGAAACAACAATATCTCAGAAACTACACAACCGTTTTGAACAAAATTTGTCTCAAGAGAACGGGCTACCTAAAAAACCCTTAACTTTTGAATTTTATGAAGATTGAACTCGTGGTTCAAAAGTTATGAAAAGGAAAGTGTTCTGAAGACTGTTTAATCTCACTCATGTTTCGCAGAGATGGCTGTACCGATTTTCATAAAATCAGTGTCAAATGGAAGGTCTAGTTGTCCCATAAGACCCTATTGATTTGCTTTGCAATCGGACTATTACTTTGCCTGTTGTGTTTAAAAATGTGAAATCCAGCTATGCAAAGGAACATATTCCGAAGACTACTTGGACTCACTCACTTATCTCAGAGATGGTTGACCCGATTTCCACAAAATTAGTGTCAAATGAATGGTCTAGCTGCCTCAGAAGACCCTATTGAATTTTACTGTAATCGAACTGTAACTTCATTTGTAATGTACCGACTTGTGAAAATCACGAAACTTCATTATCTCAAAAACTGCACAACCGATTCGATCAATATTATTATCAGATGAGTGGGCTAGTTAAGGGTTAACTGATGAATTATGATTGAACACGTGGTTTCAAAGTTTGGCTGCCCTACACGTTCCCTTTTCATTTGATTATAATCGAACTTAAGCAACCGTTATGTATTAAATTGTTAATAAAACAACGAAAGTCTATTATCTTAAAGATTACATGACTTATTTGAACATAACTAGTGTCATACGAACGAGTCATCTCTCAAACTTATAAATGACAAACTTCATAACAATTTGATATGTGGCTCAAAAGTTATGGAAAGAAGAGAAATTCAAAGACAATTTAAAACTATACCTGCTTTGATCGATATATGTGGCCTCAACATAATTTAAATGTGGTGTCGTACTATTTGAACGTTCCAAATTCATTGATTCCTTGCAATGTGATTAAAGTCTGCAAATGCACGACGAATCGGTCATAGGATATGATCAAAGTCAAATAACAAACCGTTTGAAATGATTGGTTTTATCGAAATGACAATATCCTCAACTTTTGGCTTCTGTACATCGCCTTAATTCTGAATATATTCATATTGGGTGGTATTCTGTCATTTTCAGCAGACTTTCTGGCATCAATCTGACACCGGAAATATCCATATTGAGTATTATTCGGTCATTTTCGACTGTTGCCTATAAGTTGCCATTTAGCAATTAAAAATGGTTCCAGAGATACTCATATTGGATAGTATTTGTTTATTTTAGGCTGTTTTTCACAAACCGGTAGTCGCCATCTTGGGTTTGAAAATGGTATTTAGGATACTGGTTAAAGAAAAACTCATATTGGGTGATATTTTGTCACTTTGGACTGTTTTCCAGAAGCCGAAAGTGTAGTCATTTTGGACTTTAAAATTGCCTGTGAAATCAATTTCTGTCATCTGGGCGTAATTCTGGTTCCGAAAACATTCATATTGAATGGTATTTGGTCATTTCCGGCTGTTTGCCAGACACCGGAAGTCACCATCTTAAAATTCAAGATTGTGTCTGTGATAAATTTTTAGCTTCTGTGCATCTTTCTGGTTCCAGAAATACTAATATTTAATGGGAATCGTCCATTTCAGGCTGTTTTCCAGAAACCGGAAGTTGCCATCTTACAATTCAAAATGTTGTGTGAAGTCGATTTGTGGCTCCAGTGCATCATTACGGTTCTGGAAATACCCATATTGGGTGGTATTTGGTCATTTGCCGCTGTTTTTCCGACACCGGAAGTCGCCATTTTGGATTTCATATTGGCATTTGGAGACAATTTCTGGATTTTGAACGACATACTGGTTAAAGAAAAACTAATATTGGGTGGTATTTGGTCATTTTCAGCTGTTTTCAGAAACCGGAAGTCGCCATCTTAGAATTTAAAATGGTATCCGTGGTCGATTTTAGCTCCTGTGTATTATTCTAGATCCGGATATTATTATATTGGGTGGAAATCGGCCATTTTTGGCTGTTTTCCAGAAACCGGAAGATGCCTTCTTACAATCCAAAATGTTGTCTGAGGTCTATTATGGAACATATCTGTTACCACTTAAAACATTCACCTGCCAATATGGTTCCATTTAGTTGATTAGTTTGCAAGATGTGCAGAAATTTGTTAAGAAACATGTACTTCCAGAAGAGGGAGGGGCGTAAAGCATTATGGACATATTTGATACCTCTAAAAACATTCACATACCAAATTTGGTTGTATTTTCTTGATTGGTTCTTGAGCTGTGCGAAATTTGTGTTTCATTTTCATGGGATCCCTCCCTTATAGAAGAGGGAGTCGGGTGTCAAACCATTATGTACATATTTGTTACCACTAAAAACATTTACCTGCCAAATTTTGTTCCATTTGGTTGATTAGTTCTCGAGATGTGCACAAATTTGTGTTTCATCCAACTATTATGGACATATTAGTTACCCCTTAAAACATCCACATGCCAAATTCGGTTTCATTTGCTTGGTTTGTTCTTGAGTTGTGCAGAAATTTATCTTTCATTTGTATGGGACTCCTCCCTTCCAGAAGAGGGAGGGGTCTCAAACTATCATAGAAACCTTTATCGGCACCAAAAACCCCTACATACAAATTTTCACGTTGATCGGTTCGGTAGTTTTCGAGCCTATATAGATCAGACAGACAGACAGACTTGACTGCATTTTTATATGTAAAGATTACAACATCAATATTTTAGAACCTAAAGAGTGAATATACATTTATTGGATTGAAGCGGTCATGTAAATCTATTTTTACAAATACAAAATTGAATGGGAAAGGCTGGGCCTGACCGCTAGGTGGATTAATTTAGGTTTTTTAAAAGCGTTTCTCAGATATTTGAGATAAAATTTCAATTAAATTTATGAACATTAAATTTTTGTGACTCTCAAAGTTTATTAGATTGACGACTTTTTCGTGATTTTAAATTCAACAGTAAGATAGATTTTTTTTCATTCTTAGTTATTGCGCTTGTATCCTTGGATTTTAGGTTCAGTATTCCAAATACTTTTGTTATATTTTGCTACCTTTTATCAATCATTCTAAAACGCGATTTGTACTACTTAAGGTCGAAATAGTACGACTTCAGCTAGAAAATACCTCCTAGGTTTATAATTTACCGCATCTTCTAATTAATCCCAAAGGTACTACACCGACTGTAAACAAACTTACGCAATCATTCAATACGTTCGATACGTTCGACTGCTGGCGAGCGCCAGCAGCAGTGATACGATAAACCTAGTTCCAACTTGGATCAATCTGATTGATTGCTGAGGCTCCACTTTACAGAGGGGGCGCTCTGGCTTCCTGTATTCAAGCTGTGGCAGATAATCACCTCATTAAATCTCTCAAGCTAGACGCCCTCCTTCGGGTAAGCTTCAGGTGGCAATAATCATCAATTACGTTCCTATCAGTGAACCGAGTCGGGATCGTCATCGTTTCCCATCAGTGCTGTCATTGTCATCATTATTGTTATTATTTTCCGCAGCGGTGCCATTAAGGGATGAAAGATAAACCGCCTCCGGTGTAACCGTGCTGTGGGGGAGACATCTTCCCTCTGTACATCGTTGGAAATGCCACTCACCGGTCGAAGTAATTCGAAAACAGTTGCCAGGTGAGTAGGTGCTGACTGATAACGCTGGAACTGGCTTTGCTCTTCGGGTGCTGCCAAGTAAACTTTCCCACTTGAAAACCAATTCATCAACTCCTCCTGTTGGATCATTTTGATCTTGATAGCAGTCAGTGGCGCACTTCCCGCAGTGGTCACTAAACGGGGGCTACTTGATTGAGAAGTACGAATGATACCGGTTAACGGAAGTCTGCAGTCTGCTGGATCCGATGGATTGCCTTTGATCCCTGCCGCGCCGCACATCTGCTAGAGCCAGCAAAGGCAGAAGGTAAAAGTTTAATAACTTTTTAATTGATAAGATTAATCAGCTTCATTGCTGTCGATGCCGTAGATAGGGCAAATTAATTTTTATTGTTGCAGATTTTGCCCTTCGGTGCGTAGTTGTGGGCGGTAAGGGAGGTTTTTTACTATGGTCGAGAATAGGAATTTCGGGTTGAATTCCTCTGTTCAGATTGTAGCAATTAAGTGAACGATTTTAAAAACTGGAGGCTTGTTATGAAGTACCGAGTGTGCGGAATTACCATATTGATTTTTGTTTTGGTTAACTTTGGGGTTTGCTGGATTACTTCTGCAGCAAATTATTTTCGGTCGTTTGGCGGTCAAAAACAGTATGAAGACAACATCAACGGGAATTCATTTTATCTTTTCTTTTAAAACAAATTTATAAATACATCGAAGGTTGGGAGCAAAAACAATACAGTAAAAATCATCGAAACTATGACGTTATAAATCGTCCTGGAATACGAACAAATTCACTTATCATAAAAACAGCCATTTTAATAAATCATATGTAATGATGTGCCAATCAACAGCAAGTAACACTCAGGCATGTTGATTGAAGTTGTGCAAATATAAATCGTAATTTGATTTGAAAACACCAATGTCGACCACTAGCGCATCGATACGAAACGATAGATCGCCACTTACACGGATCGGTAAAATACTGCAACCTGCTTATCTATACATACATGAATGCTAAGCGTTCCACCCGAACGTTGCGCCATAATATGAATTAATTAAAACCTAATCAAACCAAGCTGGCACGAAATGGAAGCTCTGCTGCCCTAGTCATTCACAACCCCCGAGGGGGGCGAGGATGCATACACATCTATGCAGTTGAATCCGCATGCGGTGTGACATCCATCGGGTTCACCCATCGACCGGAAAATAAATTAATCAATCTCCTGCCTGAAATCCGCAACCCGGAACAATCGCGCTGAAGGACACAAGCACACACACACAGACAGACACTGATACTGAGAAGCGATAAATCGAAACCCGAAAGAAGATCAACGCATAACTGAAATTTCACATTCCATGTGTGCGGTGTCACATCCATTTGTCGTGGAATGGATCGGTCTCACTTAATCCAATTAAATGAAATATGTTACCCCTTCTTTTAGCCCAGGACTGCCACCCGATTCTATCCTGTTAACCGCAGGACTGATTGTTCCATGAATGGTTCTCACATCGAAAAAGGATCAGTATGAATTCGTTCGACTGGCCCGAGTCTGGAATTATCCCACGCAATCCACAGAATAATAATCGGCACTTGTACCAACATGCAATGTTCATGAGCGCGGCGTTCAAAATCCAATTTTACTGCAGTGAGGGAGCAAAAGAAGAAAAAAAAACATTCCATTTTAGATGGAACCCCAGCTAGAGCACCGATATGAACCACACCGCACCGTGGTTTCAGCATATTTACGGTTCATTAAAAACATCACCACAGGCTTAATCGATGTGCGCAAAAGCACGCGCTGCTCCAGCTGAGTTTGATTCAATTAAAACTAGTCGAATTGCAGTTTTCCAATAATTTAACGACTATTAAAATGTTATTACAGAAATGGGGCCTTGACGGGCACCGTGTAACCGCATGAAGCGCAAATGAGAACGAAATTGGATTTGCCACAACTGTTTGGATATTTCATCAAGCAACAAATTCAGTCAGGAATAATTTGATTATGCTGTGATTCTTGGTTTCGACCTATTAACAATTTAATTAGCGCCAAATAAGAGGAAACTAATTTGCATACATCCACAACGTGATTTAGTG
Source organism: Wyeomyia smithii (assembly GCF_029784165.1). Lineage (NCBI taxonomy): Eukaryota > Metazoa > Arthropoda > Insecta > Diptera > Culicidae > Wyeomyia > Wyeomyia smithii. Next base: position 44,252,891 of record NC_073695.1, on the reverse strand, counting down.
GGCAATTGATCAGGAATCCTTAACTTTCAAACTTGTGTCAAGCATTTCGCCCTTCAAGCTGACCAAAATCCGTTTCATTCACCAATTTCACGGTGTCATCGTCATGCCAGTGTCGAACATTCACTGTCACAAAATCCCGAAAAATAAAAATCCAAACCCCACCACCCACACCAACCTATAAATAATCCAGTTCGTTAATTTTCACCCCATTTGCCGGCCAAACACAATAGGAAAATATTGATCAACACTTACCCCAGGCTGGCGGCGAAGATACCGGCGACAAAAATGCCCGTCATGAACTTGACGTGACCGAACACATCCATTACGTAGAACGGCACCAGCTGGTCCTTTTCGGTGATTTGACCCGATCTCAGAGGATCGCAACCGGCGTAGTGGGCAAAAGTCAACAACCCGGTGTAGAAGTTGAACAGGAAAACCAGCACCAATCCTGCAGGGTTTTTGAAGCAGCACCAAGCCCGGGCCAGGACGGGCGGACGGACGGACGAAAAATGGGGAAAAAATTACTTATCTCGTATACAATGGATTCAGTCAGCCGGTCAGTCGGGCAGTCAGTCAGCTAGTCAGTCAGTATCGTGCTTAGCCATCCTGAAAATAGCATTTTTTTTTTTTTGGTTTTGTTCGGTTGAAATTCGTACAAACATTTAATTATCGAGTGAGAATAGAGAAAAAAAAATGATCCAGCTGAAAAATTACGTTGTTGCGAGCGATAGACAACTCGTGCAGTTGAGCGTTGAATGATGCGTGAAAAAGTATGTACTCGGAAAATTAAGCTCATGCAGGATTGTAGACATATGTATGCACCTCACGAGGCAACAACTAGTGCAAGTTTGCTGCGGGAAATGAACAGAAAAAGTTTGTTGTGGAATAGGAAAGGGAAGTGAAGAAAGGAAAGCAAAATGCGCATACTGAGAATGCTTCATAACAAATGCTGAACGCAGTTTTTTAAGTTTCTCAGCAGGTTGGACTGGATTGAACGTAATGTGAGACGCATAGTTTTAGACGAAGGAAATCTTTGAAAAACTTGAATTTTTAACAAAAAGTTTGTAGACATGAGATAATTTGTATCATCCGATTTGTTTTTAAATTTAAATTACGCAAAATAGACGTTACTTAGAACGATTGCATAAATCCTAAGATGAAAAAAAATTATTTATGAAATTCTTAAAACAATTTTGTGAATGGTCTTAAAGTTCATATCTCTTGTTTTAAAACTGTATATTTCAACTGCAATTAATAACACTGTGCTACAACGATTTAAAACTTCTGAAGTGTCAAATAAATGTTGTGAAAAAAAACTTCTGAAGTGACCTCGTGTAGGTTGTAGGTCTTGTTGAGTGTAACATTCGCTCACACTAGAGATTTTCCAAACACCCCCAAGATTTGAAGTATGGTCGAAATACGTGTTTTGGACCTCAACGCATATAATAAATTTTAACTCAGTCATTTATCATCCCATTTTCAATATTATAGCAGTTTTAGAAAGGGGAGAAGAAGAGCTTTCAAAATATCTACAGGTTTGTACTGATATCAACAAAACATGTTGAGTTATTTCAGTTTAAATCTAATTTTTTGACTATATCACAAAATTTTCAACCTAGTGTGAAATTTTCCGTCTATTTTTGTAAGACAGGTACCACAAATATAGTAGAATTTTAAAAGTATATTCAATTCCAAATAATATGAAAGTAGTTTTGTGGAATTCGGTTGATGTTTGGCTATGTTATATATTTTTAACGAAAACCAGAATTTTTGGTTTCTATCGCACAATTGTGAGGTGCTAAAAATGATAAAAAAATGATAAAAAAAATGCAGAAATTTCTAATGTGACCTAGTGTAGGTTGTTACTAGTCAAGTGTTACTTGCGCGTTTACTTGAATTTTTTCAAATACCCCAAAAATTATAAGTTATGGTCATAACTCAGTTTTTTTACCCTAGCTCACATTTTTATGTTTAATTCGATCATTTTTCAACCGATTTTTTATATTTCGGCCCTTTTGGAAAGGCGAAAAATAGAAATTTTAAAACGTATAAATATTTTTAAAGAGATTACCTACATGTGATGAATAGTTTTAAATAAAATAAGATGATTTATATTTTTATCAAATTTTTTCAACTCTTTTCACGATTTTTCACATATTTTTTTAATGAACGAGCTTTAGTTGCTGTAGAGTTTGAAAAGTACATTTAGTGTCAAACGAAAACAATAAGTGTTGTTTATGAAAATCTGTTATAATTTGGCTGAGATATGACTTAATGATTTCCACCATAATCGTAGATTTCATCAAATCATTTCTCAGCCAAATTATGACAGATTTCCATAAACAACACCTATTGTTTTCATTTGGCACTAAAAAGAACATTCCAAATTTCACAGAATTTGAAGCTCCTCCATTGCAGAAATGTGTGAAAAATTGCTAATAAAGTTGGAAAAATTTGAAAATAACATAAACTATCTTATTTATTTTAAAACTGGGTATCACGTATATGTAAACTCTATAGACATATTTATTTGTTTCGAAAGTTCTATTTTTCATTTTGCGAAAACGGTCGACATACAAAAAATCGGTTGAAAAATAACTGAATTAAACATAAAAATGTGACTTAAGGTCTAAATACAAGGTTTTGACAATAACTTTAAATTTTTGGGGTAATTTAAAAACTTCATGTTAACGCGCTAGTAGCACTAGACTAAAGCTGCAACCCACACTAAGTCACCTCAGAAGTTCTTGCATTTTTTCATCGTTTTGTAGCACCGTGGAATAATTGTGCGATAGAAGCCAAAAATTCTGGTTTTCTTAAAAAATACATAACTTAGCCAAAAATCAACCGATTTCCACAAAACTACTTTCATTTGATTTGGAGTTGAATATACTTTTCAAATTCTAGTTTATTTGTAGTATTTTTCTTACAAAAGTTGACGGCAAATTCCAAATAAGGTTGAAAAATTGCGTGAAAAAGTCAAAAAAATAAGATTCAAACTAAAATGACACAACATGTTTCAATGATATTAGTACAAACTTGTATATATTTTGGAAGCTCTAGTTGTCTTCCTTCCGAAACTGCTAAAATATTGAAATTCGGTTAATAAATGACTGAGGTAAAAAATAATTCGACGCGCTAAGGTCTAAAAAAACGTATTTTGACCATAACTTCAGATTTTGGGGGTGTTGGGAAAATTTCAAGTATGGGCGAATGTTACACTCAACAAGATCAACAACCTACACCTGGTCACTTCAGAAGTTCTTGCATGTTTTTTTCTCATTTACAGCACAGTGTAGTAGTACATATTGTCATCTTTAATGTGTAAACAAATTAGATTTTTAAAAAGGGTCTTAATTGATATATTCAATATTACCTGATAATTTGTAAAATTTGGCACAGACAAAAAAATTTTACAGTTTATGTATTTTTTCTAGAACCGCAATTTTATTACCTACAACTTTGCCGAAGGCACCATTTCAATCGAACAAGCTGTTTTTCTGATGTAGAAATTTCCCTTGAAATGCCTCTATATAGCAAGAACTACTAATGCCTTGTGTATCCCAGTTGGTCTCGAGGTACGATGCTGGCCTAACAAGGCAGTCCTCGTAGGTTAGAGTCGCGGCTTGGGGGAGAATGTGAGTGTCAGTAGGATTGTAGCAAACACAAACACAGACCAAACAGAGCTGAGCTACTTTCCCTAGCACGGTCGACAAAATATTCAAATAATTTAAATATTTAATTTTAAAAACATCAACCTAAATTTTAAATGATAGTTACAACTTTAAAATTAACTCAAATTCAATAAAAACTGTATATAATGAAGTTCTCAAGTAAAACTCTTGAAGTTTTTATTATTTATTTGAAAAAATTAGACATCGCGATTTTATCTGTTTCACGAACTCTGACCCTATAACTCAAAGATCGGAAATGCACTCTATAAGCCATATAAAATATCAATATGCAACACACAACAGCGTTGCGTGACTGAGTACTGCATTCTCTTTCTCTGCTGTCTGTTTCCATCCGACAGGAACAAAATTCTGTTCTCCAGCCGCACAGATGCAAAATGCAACACGCAACAGCGTAACAAACTAGTTCGTGGCCTAGAGTGTTGCGTCTCTTGATGTATGCTTCCATAAGACACCTCCATCGGTCTTTTTCCGCTAGCTGGGAACACAAAATGAAATACATATTTCGTACATTCTTTCAATAAACAATTACCCTTTATGAAAGTAAGGCATAATGTAAAAATATCGATTGTCGTAAGTTGGTTTCCAACTCGAGTAACGATTTGTTTTTCTTTTGTGTGTAAATTTCATTTGGCCTAGGCCCTTTAATCTTCACCTTCATGAGGGCATCGTCAAGCGACGATGACGCATCTCAACTTCGTCTCCAACCCGACTTGATATCAACTTCGTTCGTTTCGCTCTCCCTCTCACTGAGCACAAAACAAGCGTCTTTCACTCGGTTCATTATGTTTCGTCGTTTCTTTTTCGGCGTATTTGTATCGTCGGTTCAGATTGAACTGCTAGAACTGAGGCTTCAAGGCAGCAACGAAGAAAGCAGATTCGATGATGACGATGAACCGAAGCGAGTTATTCGCTTTGACCTGTGAGGTGAGGACAAGCATGTTGGGTGTTTTGATTGATGTATTTGGTCGCAGGCTTTGCAAATCGTTGCGTAGAGCATTTTACACGCTACATGTTACACGTTACATGCTACACATTATACATTACATGTTACACGTTACATATTACATGTTTCATTACACGTGTTATTTACATTAGGTCCCGTCCCGTTTACAATCAAATCATATGTAATATGTTACAAATCGCATATATTAGCTTAAGAGCAAAGTTTTTCCTAGCCCTTATTCCTGCTCCTATATGTCTAAGGCCATGGAAGTACTGGCGCGGCCTGCGCTGTGAAGGCGACTCGCCCTATCGCTGGTTAATGTACAGCTCTACTTAGGGCTGTACATTAACCCACGGCAAGGCGAACCGTCTATGCAACGCAAGCCGCGCCAGCATGTCCACGGCCTAAAACGCAACAGCAGCATCAACGCTTTGTTTTTTCGAAGTTATTTACCCTCAAGTGACGATTCAATTGAAGCTGACTATAGTCGCTTAAGTTCGATAATGAAGACGAAGACGACGACGACGATTGTAGAAATTCATTTTAAGCAATATTTTCGTCAGTTGAAGTTGTTTTTAACTTCATCAGAAAGACGGAAGGCAAAGCAGAACGCAAAAGATTGCACATGCTACATGCTATTGCTAGCCGAACGGAGTTTACGAAGTTTCAGTAGCAGCGAGTGAGAAGAAAAAGTTGCGTGTTCTTCTTTTGGTGCTTCATTCGACGATTTTGAGGCCTGCAGTCAAGAAATGCAATTTTCAACCATTATCGTACGAAACTGTCAATGTAATACTAATGGTTTCACGGGTGACAACTAAAAATTTGGATTTTTTTCTACTGCTGTCAAAATAAGATGGAATACTTTTTTGGATACTGTGGATGCTTTTTTTATGAACTAACAAGAAATATTGAACATTTGAGAAAGGTCCATCACCGACCTTCCGACGAAGCTTTCTTATGATGCCGGAAGAGCGTTGTACGTAAACTTCAAGTCCGCTTTTCTAATGCATCTCTTGATTTTACCAATTAACTATTCGCAATTCGTTGATCTGCAGTTATAGCCAAGCCACTAGGCTTGTACCATGATTCCGACAAAGAGGGCGGTCTTTTGCTACCTTTCTGGCGGATTATAGTTGAGGTTTGCAGGTGATCATACTCAATAGATACCGGATGATTTTCGCTTTCAAAATGGATTACCGTGAACTTTTTGCTAAAATTATTGTTCATAGCGACGCCAATACATAATTTCCCGTGTAAAGGAAACAACGAACGCCCGGCCGGATTCAAATGTATTACTAGATTGATTTTGTTAAACAAATTCCATGAAAATCTTCACTACTGAAACCCTGGAGTGAACCGATTATTCTCCTTGCTCTTATGTTGAATTTGAATTCACGGGGAACAAGGAGTCTAGTATCAGCACTTTGTTATGGCGAAGAAATTTCGGGAAAATATTTTTTATAGACTATCTAACAGAAGGTTGTATCTGATGTTTGTCTGCTTATAGGAAGCGAATTTTGTTACCATACCTGGTTCTGGGAAAAAGAATGCTGCACGATTGGACTGGAATTTTGCATGAAGACTTAACGAGAAAACAAAACTTTTGAAGCCAACCGCTGAACGAAGTTTATAAAGTTGATTTCCATTGGCATAGACAACAAATCGAATGTTTCTCTCGAATTGATCCATGACTAAACCACGCAGCGGTTTATTTAGATAGAACGTGCGTTGCACGGTTAGCTTTATCGCAAATGAAAGTAAGAAAACACTCAATCTTCTACGTTGTTCTCTCCTATTCTCTCTATTCGATATTCCCCAACTCGCATACCTCTACTACACCGCAACCCATATTGTGAATGAATAATGTAAAGGCATCAAACCTCTGTTTTTTTCTAATTACGTTTTGTTACATGATAGAATTTACATCATTGAATTACATCAGAGAATTTGAATACTGTCTCTCTCTCAACCTGGCTCTCTTCAGCATTCTGAAAATTCGTATTTTTTATCATTATACATAGCTAGCGTTCAATATTTATCATTCGTTGTTTTGGGTTCCTGGTGGCCTTTTTTGGTTTTGCAGTAAATAAAAAATTGAATATAATTAAAAAATAACCCTCAAGAAAGTTTTTGTAATATTTCTCCACCTAGAAATTTATAGTAAAATCGGAATAGGTAAATTATTTCGGCAAGCTCATAATACTCTTATATAGAGAATAATATTAACTTAAGCTCAAAATATCCAGAAAAAGCTCTCATATAATTACCAGGAAAAAAAGAAAACGATCTCCAATTTAACTCATTTCGCGCCAACTCGACTGAGAGGCTGGAAGCACCCTCACAGAATTCAATAGAATTCTGTGGGTGTGTAGGCCTTACTACCCTAAGCTACTTTGCATATTTTTTCTCTCTCAAATCAAAAAAAAACTTTGCCGACGACATCATGTTTTCAACTCTTACATAGGTGAACTGCTCCATTATTCATCTCAATAAGCCGTCATCATCAAAAGAATCGACGACATCATGTTTTCAACTCTTACATAGGTGAACTGCTCCATTATTCATCTCAATAAGCCGATATTAACGAAAAATACACAGATTAAACACCAAATTTTCACGAAATCATTGAACAAATGAACAAAATATGCTTACGTGCTTTTGTGGAATCGTTCAGCATTGTATATTTAGTAAACTTAGGTAGATTTATCCTGAATTTTGTAAAACACACCATTTTTGACAACGCTTCCAAATCCATCTCAAAACTTGAATCACTGCTCAATTATTCATCTCACGACGCCCCCATATTCATCACACTGTTAATCATGAATGAATCACATTATAATAAATGAACGTAGTCGCAGTCCGTCGTAGTAGGTTACCTAGATATCCGCTGTAGTTGTTTACGTGCAAAATTGGTAACCTAGGTAACCAATGCAGTGCTGTCGATTTATGTCAATTATGTCGGAATAATTCAACATTTTTAGTATGATTTTTTCGTATTAACAGCAACTGATTCGGCAACTTTTGAGTTTCTTCAACGCAGTGAAAACAGATGAAAATACATACAGTTGAAATTTAGGAATTGTAGAAATTTATCTCATATATTTCTGCTAATTTGGAAATTTGAGATGAACATTTCAAAGATTAAAGTATTCTTAGTGTAGTGAGTGACTTTATGAGAAATCTAAAGTGAACTAAGAAGAATCCATTCCATAGATAAGCAGATTGGTTTAGTTAGAAAATATGCGTTTTTTCCTGTTTTCAATTGTGTTTTCATGTTGTATGAGATGAATATATGGGCTGAGATGAATAAAGGAGCAGTTCCCCTATTACGAGCAACATTTTTCTATGAGAAGACACTAAAAACCACAATTTTCGTTCAAACTTTTTTCCTACATTTTTCCGAATTTTGAAACCTTCTATCAAGTTATCAGCCACCAAAAATGCATATGTTTTCCTAACATTGTTGTTTATTATTAATAAAAAAGTTATTTAAAAATTTGTAAAATTGCTTAGTTTTCTATCACACACAAAAATGGCAATATCTCAGCTCCCCGATAAGATATCAAGTACCCTTTTTTTATAAAAACTTTTATCATGGATCCCGCTTTCCAATAAAAAGTTCTTCTTTAAACTTCATTTCATTTTTTTTTGTTTTTTAAAGGGTATTATCTAAAAATTATGTGAAAAATTCACATTCTTGTTATGTTTAATAAGTTTTGTGAGTCAAACAACTGAATGCGATGCTGAACCAAGCCATGTAGAATAATCAAAAGTAGCCATGAAAAAATAAAAAAAAATTATGGAAAAATGTGGGAATCTAACGGATTTGCAAAAGGTGTAGCTCAAAAAAGTTATTTTCTCATAAATCACGTTTTGGCAACCTGAAAATGATTTATTAGAGTCAAAGTCAAAATGTACTACAAAAATACTAATAATTACATTATCTTTCAATTAAGGGTTGAGCACACAGACTTTTTCAACATCGATTTTTTTTGAGACAGCTTACTACGTACACTCCGATATCCGTGCAAATAAAAACCACGTGAACTCCAAAATTTACTTAAAAAACGAGTACAGTCTTAACTCGATATAAGGAAACCTCGATATAACGTAACTTTTACCTCGATATAACGTAACTTTTTTCAATTTCCCAAAATTAATGTACAACAATCATCCTTGGGGGTGTATAATGTTCCGAATAAATGTTTAAGGTAAGTTTTGAAACTAATAAGTGCCGTAAAATTGGGTAGAATTGACATTTGTTTTTTCAATGTTCTGTGACTGGTTATGTTGGTCTACGAAAATTGTCTTAAAGGGACATAAGACAGGTTTATATATACTTTTAGGTTTTTGTGCACTTTTTAGTAACCATCAAGAATTTTGCATCAATAAAAAATATTTTTTTTCGTCCTTCGATATAACGTAACTCGATAAAACGTAACGAAAATAAAAATAAAGTTGCCTCATATCGAGGTATGACTGTAAATTTCTACATCCGTGTAAATTCCAGAATCGGTGTAAAATTAGCCGCATAAAAGCCAATTCATTCCCCATTAACCGATTCCTGACGTATAAACTTTGTTTGTAGCTCCGCCGGGAATGGGATAATCTGGTGAAATTGTTCCTCAATGTAGATAAGCATTATAAATTCTTTACAACTGATTCTTAGATATTCTTTCTCTAAGACTAGTAATTTTTCACTACAGTGCTCTGATAAAGTGTATATCAAAAACCATACTCCCTTTTTTGAAGATTCCTGTCGAGTCTAAAAATTTCTCTGACCGTAAAAAATGCATCCTTTTCTAGGCCACGTAAAGTTTCATTAAAATGACCGCCACGCCACTCGGTTCTTTGGTGTGGATCAACTCTCCAGTTAAATGCTTGTTTTTTGTTTTTCAACCGAACCGAACTTGAACAAAACCCGCGTGAGGGGGAACCAACGGTTAAAAGCATAGAACTTACCGAGGATCGAGAGATAAATCGCCGTTTTTGCCTTTTTGAGCGACTTTAATGACATGCATTTCTGAACCGCGGCCTGGTTCGTGCAGAACAGCGACGTCCAATAGAAGAAGCCTCCGATTATCACGGAGTACACACTATGGCGGGTGGTCGGATTGGTGCTCAGGCTGTTTTCGAGTTCCAGGCGAAAACGGCACACGGGTGATTGGTAGTTGTCATGTCGTACATCACCGTTCGCACGATTGGTAGCGATTTTGGGTGTGGCAAGTGGTTAGGGTTGCCGTACGCAGTTGACAGTGATTTCGGATTCGAAATTTATGCGCCATACGACGGGCCCCAAAACAAAGGTAGTGAGGTAAATTTTCAGATTAGAAGGCCGGCAACATCACCAGATGGAAAAAAACAACACGAGAAAGGGGAGTTCCATCATCAGCAGCATCGCAGTTACGCCGACATACAGTTGGGCAGTAAATCGTATCCGATGATGCAGTGATGGCGGTACCACCGGCAGCCATGATAACGTTGATGGTAACGAGGATGCGACACAACAACCGGAAGTTAGACCGGTTTATACGACGATATTCGTTTGTCGACAACAAAAGCATGAAAATAAAAGAAAAAGAAATCATGTTTTAGTTTAAATGAATCATTAGCTCAATAAATGTGGATTTTTTTATGAAACAGGTACCTAATTCCGTTACAAATTTGTATTGATATAAACGTTCAACCGAGGTTCGGTTAACGTTTATAAAGCCTTTTCCGAAGTACCAATTTTATTATGAGCTTTAGCTTTATAAAAATAAAATTTGAATAGTAACTTCAACAATCGATTTTGTTGTAGTTTATATCTCCTGCAAAGAATTATTTGCCAAAAATTGAACAATTACTAACCATAGCAAAAATTACCCGAAAGAGCACAAACGGCAAATCCCAATAAGGAGCCGAAATTACATCAAAATTTTGCGAATTTAATAATACGCAGTACACAAAAATTCTTAGTGTGAGCAGCCAATATTAAAATGAATTCAAACGCGCCATAAGCTCTAATATAGATAACAGAGTAGAAGTCGAAAAATAAATCTGAAAATCTTGACTGGTGCCAGCTGCCACCGGGGCACAAATAATGCCCACAAAGAAAAAAGTGACAGTGTATAATATAAAATTATCATTACAGCCCACCAAGCTTTTTGTGTTCCGAAGCCTGATTCGTCTGACAAGACAAATGAACACAAAAACTTTTTATAGAATTCAAATGCTGCAAGACAAAACCAACCAAAGGACGAGTATTAAAAAAGACTCCCGTTCGGCTGTCTTAGGTGGTTTCGAAAAGCCACCGGAATTAAAAACAGCAGTTCGAGTTTCTGACGATATGAATAATCAATACAGCCATACCAAACATATCGATCAATTTCATTTTCTTATTGTGTAAATACAATCGTGAAATAGCATTGACATCCACCGGTGACAGGAATCGAATACACGAATAAAACATACCCCACAAGGACTGTTCCTTGAGATATAACGCGTGTGTAGTCTTCAGTTGAACGGAAATCTCCAGTCTGAGAGGTAATGACGGAGAAGGAACACTAAATAAAAAATGTAGCAAAAAAAGGCTACTGTGAGCTGCCAAGGAGCAATCCACTTCAGTATCAGCACGGGAGAAAAAGGCTTAGGATAACGCCAAAAAAGTGAGCCCATTTCTCAGCTTCAGAATGTTCCCCGAAAAAAATCAAAGAGGGTAAAAATGAGACTTTAATTAAATGTTAAACCTACTTGAGCAATTCGATGCGACCGTTTTCCTGGGCCCGAGCAAAAATCTCCAGCGGTCCGCCCGTATAGTATGAACCGAATGCCACCACCAGGATGAGCGAAAGTGCCAGGATGCAAGCCTGCGAAAAAAAAGAACAGAAAATATATTGCTGTTTTCGAACAACACCGAGATTTTATTGCCAACAGGTGGAAAATTATTTTGATATTCAATCACTAACAAATAACGATAAAAACCTTTAAAACTCAATGAATCTCACACCAGCGAGCACGTAACATATGTTGGGTTCTTCCTTCCCGTAAATTATTGCGTAAACATCAATCAGACATCGTGTTCCATCTTCGCCAGCTGTTGAACCTTTCCGCAGTCGCAAATTGAAATCAAAACCGTAACCCTCGCAGACCCAGTTTAAATACTTCCGGGACAACCCGTCCACTCCACACACACACAGCAGCGGACGGTAACAACAAGGGTTGTGCTGATACCTTCGTCATACAGTGCTGCAAACCCACCAGCAATTTCCGATCTGACGTTTTAACATTTCCGCTGTGACGTCCTACAATTAATCCAACTCTCCGAGCTTGACACACTAGCCGTACAGTCGGAATTACGCATCATCCATTTATACGCGCAATCAAGGATGCTTCTTTCTCCATCCCAAGCGTAGGACGGCACCGTACAAAGGTCATGATCCGCCGACCCTCATTTTCCCAGAGACAAGCAACCGGAAGGAAAACGGCATCTGTTCTGTTAGGTCTGCCGTCTCCCAGGACCAGGTTTAAATCTTGCCTTCAACCGGTGCTACCGAAGGCTCTCCACCAAAGTTAGCCAAATCTACATAATAATTTTACATTAGGCGTATTTATTTTGTCCTTTTCTTTTGCTTTGTGGCAATCCAGCCGACGACGCTGGGGTGACGTCTTTTCGGACTGCTAATAAAGTACCATCCTCCTCCACCGAACACATTCTGCCCCTGTCTGCACATTTCACCGGTCGCCTTCACCGCTTGCGGACCCCCGGTTATTGGTTAAATCCACCGTTCTCGTGCAGCTTTTGTCGCAGCGTAGCGGTGCCTTGAATGACGCCCTCGTTTACCCCGTTTTCCCTACGGACAACAAGAAATCGCTAGCAGCTTGGTTCGCTCTGCCGCGCCGCCATCGCCGTCGCGGATGTGCGAAGACAAAGTGGTAGATGTTGCTTTCGGCTGGTGTTAATGAAGGCATAATTTGCCTAATTACATCCACTAGGCAGGGGTAGCGGTTTGGTTGAAATTTTTGCGTCGTTTTTTTTTTCGTTTTATTCGCTGCGGCTTCTCCACAGGCTGTAGAAACTGTGAAGCTCCGTCCGTTTCGGGGTGCTGTGCCTTTCATCGCCATGGCATAAAGTAAAATGAAAATGCGACCGGCACTTAATAAATTGAATGCTGGCCTGGTCTGTAAATATGTATTTTGACCGAGTGGAATAATTTCGTTGACGGGAACGGTTGCTGGTGGGTTTCTGTACGGCGAGCGAATGTTTCACATCCCACGAGTTTGGGCTTGAAATAGGATTGGATTAGATTTTTCGGTCAAATTAATAGTTTAGATTTTAGCTCTACCATAATTGTTATCAGACCGGTGCAGAAACTCAGCACATTAACGGCCAATGGAGCTTCGAAAAACGCTAATTGCTAAGTGAAATTCTTGCTAATCGCTAGCTATAAATTAATTTTTCGATACTTTTAATTGTATCGTGAGATGTTTTGAAGTAGTCGACAAACTGAACACCGCGACAAAAAATACTATTGATAACAGCTTCGGCTTTTGAATGCACAAGGTAAATAAGCTAGGATGTTTGACATACTATATCAGAAAACAAATTACGATTGTTTGATTGCTCTGCAGCATATATTTAAAGAATGATTATTCTTTAAATATTTTTTGTTACCTTTCAATAATTACTTTTATTTCAAATCTCAATTATTTTGGAAAAAGATTTTTTTTTTTCTGTTTCTCGGAAAATCAAATCCCGGGAATATTGCAAACCTTGATTCAAAACTCACAATGAATAAATTTCTTCACTTTCAAAACTCATCTAGCTTAAAATTTATCTTTGAAATATAACTACCGAATTCTCAACGAAATTATTCCCAGCGATTGGAAGAAACGATTTTTTACTGTGCCGAAACGTTCAGCTTATGTAGCCGGAAAGTCATTAGACTAGTTTGCCTCTCGGATGGATTTGCTGAGAGCAAAATTAAATGCTTACCACGATTCTCGACATAAAACGTCATCTGTCAAATATTGGTTTCCCTAGATTCTCGGTAAAAGAGATTTAGAGGAGATGGTGGCCGTGCACACGGTTGTCCAAATCTCGGCGTGAATAAAGCCAAGATTCGGTGAAAATTTTTAAGTGTGTACGAAAAATGAATCTCATTTCGTTTTGGCATCTTGTGGAGCCGAACCGAAAGAGCTCTCACAAACGCAACTATATAACACGTATCGTGTTATGTTTCAGCCTAGAAGGAAGACAACCAAATCGTTATCGTTTCGGATGGAAGCAGATATCAAGAATGCAAATGTTGCGTATTACGTATTGCTGATATGCGACTGGGGAAAAGTTCTGTTCCTGTTGACGATCACTATGACAGCAAGCACCTGCCATCGGAAAACAACTCGGAATCGTGCAGTCAACGGTGAGTCGTTTGATTTAACGTTACTACGAAACTCTAAGCATCGAACGGTAAAGAAATGCGGTCATCATGGATGTTCTGTTGGCGATCAGGATCACAATCCTGTTGTGAAAGCGTTTACGCGGAATCCCAATACTTCGGTCAGAGATGTGGCCAAAAAGTTGAATCTGTCCACGACTTTCGATCAGAGAGCCAAGGACCGGGAGGGACTGCATACGTACAAGCTGCAAAAGACTCCAAATCGTGACGAACGGCAAAATAAATAGGACAGCTTTGTAGCCGCAAGGTAACAGAGTACTGGTTCGAATCAGGACCATTCGAAGTCAACGGATTAAGGCATGAGTTTATTCTCAAGCTCCCCATTAACCCTTTCTTCACGTTGAATTCTACAAAACCTCGACCAATACCTCTTGACAAAATTAAATCTCTCTAACAATAAAAATGGTCAGATAGCCAAAAGCAAAGCAAAGCCTTGGTGCTACATTCCGATTCGGAACTTGACCTTCTGTTTATTATACACAGACTTCGCAGCCGACTGTTTAGTGTACAGGACAATTGCGGGGCTAGCGCTACAATCCTACTGACAGTAATAGTCTCTCCCAAGCTGAGACTCAAACCTACAACAACTGGCTTGTTAGGCCAGCATCGTACCTCGAGACCATCTGATCAGATAGCCATCCAGCATAAATCTCTCCAGGGAATTGTAGCGAGGCTCGGAATAGTAAACGTTGAAAAGGAAGGGCATTCACACAAGCACGAATTAGAATAATCATTCCACTTACTCTCAATACCCAAGCAGCAAAATTTGTTTCAATTGTGAACTTTGTGCTTCACAGCAACAACTTCTTATGCGAAACTATGTTTTAACTTCATTTCAGTCTCGTATACAATGACAAAAAAACGCAGGAGGTGTAGTCAACTGCAACATTTTTGTTATTTCAACATAAGTTTCAAGAATGAAACAGTAATGTTTAGAACTGATGCGTGGAATTTGATAACAACATGGTAAATGTTGCATTGTCAAATTTCATCAACGAAGATGTATCGTTAAAACAACTTGGACGAAACAGTAATTACATGGCGTTGTGATAAACAAAAGAGTGTCTTCATAGTGATTACAATTTACGTCGTTTGCTGTAGAAACACTTGCAAGTTAACGGCTCAGTTTTTAATTCTGCTTCTTAAATTCATCAACACCTCAGCATGATAGTCAAATTCTAAGCAATATATTTCATTTCGATTTAGAGATCAACATTTTTCTTCCGAATTGCGAAACGGGTTTTTTCCGATAACTTCTAATCAAAGTATCATAGGTTAACACGCAGTAAAATAAAATGTCATTTGATAGTTACACAGGCGACGTTATTACTTTATTTAAAATTTCAAACGTTGCAACGATGTGATATTTCCCACTCTTGCGTTGTGAAGATAGGAAAATATCCAACAAGCGCTGTAAAGAACATGGGTTTATCATCACAGCAATATTTCAGTATATGAATTGATCGCCTTGCAGCGTGAAGACATGGACATCGGTATGACCCTCAGTAAAAAGTTACGACGCAGTATATAACCTCATCTCAAAAACAAACATAAGGCGAACGATCGACCAAAAGTTGCTGTTACATAGCTTGCGAACATGACAGCAACTTTAAGAAGTATTGCTATGTGTTTGTATTTTGTATCTCGCAAACATCACGTTGACAACTTTTATGCTCCGCCCACTAGATCTATCAAGTGAAGGTTAGATGTTCGAATGCCGTTACGTTTCAACAACAAATTCAATATCGCAAATTACGTTGTTGGTGTAAAGTTTTTTTGAAGCAGCGATGCAACTTTAGTTGTTGCTTGTATCTCAACAATTTCATCCTAGTAACAGAAAATGTTTCTTGAAACCTTAGAATTTCGTTAGTGCAACAACTGATCATAATTTGTTTTTTTAATATAAGAGCGGAAACCACCAACACAGGAGTAGGGCGACATCCATAAATTACGTAACGCGAAAACCCGATTTTTGGACCCCCACCCCCCCATATGTAACGAAAAGTAACGCCAACACTTATCCCCCCATAAAAATTACGTAACGCTGCAGAAGGGTTTCCTTGATAAAAATGCTCGTTTTTGGAGAGTCTCTCCAATGATTTTTCGTTACGTAACGCTGAACTCACCTCTCCCCCTCTCCTGTGTAACAAGTTGTAACGCTCAAGGATACCCCCTCTCCCCCCTATGAGCGTTACGTAATTTATGGATGCCGCCTAGGTGAAAAAAGCGAATAGTGAGCTGAAAAACGGCGAGGCCGCTGGGAAAGAAGGGTATACCGGCCGAACTTTTAAAAGCGGGAAGCAATCGGCTGTACTATGTGATCCACTAGATAATACTAAGGATCTGGGCGGAAGAACAAATGCCGAACGACTGGTTGGAAGGCGTCATATGCCCTATCTATGAGAAGGGTCATCGATTGGATTGTTGCAACTATCGAGGCATAACGTTGCTCAACTCCGCATATAAAGTGATCTCCCATATCCTGTTCTTCAGATTGAGACCGTTGACGGAATCTTTTGTTGGCGAATACCAGGCTAGTTTTCGACAGTGGCGTCCCACGACGGATCAAATTTTCACCCTGCGACAGATCCTCGATGAGTTCCGGGAGTACAACTTGCAGACCTACAATCTGTTAATAGATTTTAAGGCAGCACACGAGATTGACCTTATTGTCCGCATACCACTCCAGCACGTCCTTGGAGTAGTGGCATGAGGCCAAATCTGGCCAGAATATTGTTGGGACGTTGTGGGTGTTCAGGAGAGGAAGCAGCCGCTTCTGGAGACACTCTTTCATGTACACCTGTCCGTTCATCGTCTCCTGGGTCACGAAAGATGCACTCCGCTTCCCGCACGTGCAGATGGCTTGCCCAACCAGGAATTTCTTCGCAAATTTTGACATCTTCTGAGTGCGGACATGCTCCGGAACGCTGAACTAATCCTTGGCCGTGAAAAACAGGTTGCCGCGGATCTGTTTGAAGTCGGCCTTCACATATGTTTCGTCGTCCATGATGCAGCATTCAACTTTCGTCAGCTTGTTGAGGTACAACTTCCTGGCACGGGTTTTGGCGGACTTGTTCTGCTTCTCGTCGCGATTAGGGGCCTTATGTACCTTGAACGTTCGAAGCCCAGCCTTAGTTTTGACCTTCTGGACAAAACTTCGGCTTAGGTGCAGCTACTTAGTCACATCCCGAACGGAGGCGTTCGGGTTTCGATTGAAGGCCCCAACTACGCGGTTGTGATTTTTGGTGTTGTACGGAATACTTTTTCCTTCACTTCTGGGCTTTCGATCGATGGTCAATTGTTCCTCGAACCGCTTAATCACTCGCGACACCGTGAAATTCGCGATTCCCAACGTTTTAGCGATCGAACGATGCAAGAGATCCTTGTTCTCGTGATGAAAACAGGACTTTAAAACTTGCAGGATGTAAATAATGCACTATGAACTAAATCCACCCAAATTTTCATTAAATTCTACCCAACGGTTAAAAAGTTAGAGTAATTTCATGGTGTGGCAATTTCATCGTGGGCACCCTTTACTGAAAGCAGCTGCTAGGGACAGATGACTAAACGGCTCTTGCAACCTCTCGTTTGTAGTCTACATCACCTGCCTTAAACAATAGTTAAGAAAACAATGGATAGATCATTAAATTACCTTTACGTTTATATACAAAATAAAATTTATATCCATATACAAACCATTCGATCAGGTTACTGAAAATCGATCTAATTTGTATCGATTTAATTGTATCGAATGAAAAATATTCTATAAATATAGTGTATACGGTCCTGTATTTCATACGACGTTGCCTTTGCGAACACAAACACTACTACATATACTGTTCACAACGACCTCCGTTTAGAGCAGAATATGTTTATGACTAAAAGAAGAAAATATGTACTTATCTTTGAGACGAGCTTCATTAGCTTGCAAATCCATTTCGATCCGTGACGAGTGCTGTTACAAGGTGACGTTTTGGAAGGATGACAGGGTACTCCGCTTCGGAAGGTGCATATTTCGCAGCCCCGATACGACCCCGCATCCGAAGAATGCCCTGTTCATCCATGTACGGCCAGGTTTTATAGATGGAACTGGACTTCGACACGGTAGGATGACGATTTTCCGGGGTTCCTTGAGTCAACTTCAATATATTGCGCTCCTCTGGAAATGCCTCTTCTTGTGCCATCTTCCACAGCAGCTACAACAAGGGTTAAAATTTTTCTGGCGCGTAGTAACACTTCTGCCATGCTAGCCGTGACTCGGAAGCTTCTCGTTGTTATAAATGTTCACACACACGGACAGTGCAGCAATTGCTTGTATAAAAACGCTGGAGCAAGTGTCGTATTTTCGTTTCGCTTCGAGAATTGCAGTTACTAGTAGAGGTAAGCGGGATAAGACCGCTCCCTTAAGCAATTCTGTTTATAGAAAATAAAGTTGCTGCAATTTCATTTTTTCTTCGCTAAGAGGTTCTTCTATTCAATACCCGCTTTTAAAAAATAAGAACTGAAATATTTTTGTTTATTTTCCAGCTTTTTTTTTCAATTTTAAAAATTCATTAAAAATGTGCAGATCTTTTTCATGCGGGGTAAGCCCGCCCACAAGCGGGGTAAGATCGCCCATCATTTTTTGAGGATAACAAATATTTTTAGGGCTAAAACGGTTGATTTTATCGGTATAGTGTCTTTGACAAAGTTGTAGATGATATTTTTTCTTTTTTAATAAAATATACACTGTGAAAAATCTGAAAAAAAAAATTTTTTTTTCTAAGTTTTAACTATTTTTGTTTTTTGATTATCCAACTTCAAATCAATGTTTAGGTAACTTTTTATGGTTTTCAAAATAAATAGATTTTTCAGAATTGGTGTTTTTCAAGATATTCAATTTACAATAAACCTGTCTTTAAGCTAAAAATAAAAACTCATTAAACCTGTCTGTATGATTTTTTTTTCGAAGACTTAGGCTGATACAAATTTTAAAAAGTTTTTAAGTCCACGGTTATCAAAGTTAGCTAAGGGGAGGGCAAAAAATAAATAACACTGAGAAGAAAAAAAAGGCATAACTTCCATACAAAATTGTGTGCAGGTTACGACGTTTGTAACTTGTATGCAAAAGTGTGTTGAAAAATACCACATTATTATCATTAATAATCATTTGGCTTGTCTTTTGATGACACTTTCACTGTAACTGGACTAGTTTGTTGCTAAATTTAGCATAAACGCTGTCGAAAAGTCAATAATATTAACAAAACGGTTTGAACTTTTTTTTAAACACGATTTAAGCCAGGGTTTAAGAAAATATCAATCAAAATAAATAAAAATCAAATAAATATTGTTGTAAGATTGTATCGCTTAGTTTTGAAGAATCGCGTATCTTTTAAGAATCTTTATTCGAAAAGGTGAAAAGTACTATTTTCACAAAAATGTCGGGTGCCATAGTAGTATCTTCTAACATGGTAACTCTCACAAGATAGATAATTAGTACATACGAATAAACCTTGCTTTGTATTCAATTTCGCCACGACCGATCGAATTTCATCTTAATTTCACAAAATCAGTATACGTATCAGTATAAAGAAGCTTCGAAGCCGCAAGGTTACAGAATCCGCTTTGACAAGCGGGTGGTCATGGATTGAAACCTTCGAAAAATCTGATCATTTGATATCAAAAGGACTGAGACACGAGTTTATTATCAGGCTACTCTACACGAAAACTTCTCTCCTAACTGAAAAATTCCTGTTTAATCCCTTAGAAATTGTATATACCCATGTCATACGCTTTGGCTTCAGGCGATAGTAACTTCATAGCAAGTAACTTCTCAATAAGTAACACTAAAATAAAAGAAAAAAAAAACAATGTTTCAAAAAAAAAAAAAATGACTGGTCGCAGTGGGGTCCAAACAAACAAAAAGTTTGAGAAAACCCGGATTTTGCCTTCACGTGCGAAGTTTTTGACAACAATGAAAAACTATGGTTTTGTTTCTTTTCGCTCCGTTTCACAGTATTTTCTGATTGGGATTGGTTTGGTATTTTGCAAACAACCTTGGAACTGTTTTCAATTTAATATATAAACTGGCAAGATTTTAGTTTTTTGGCCTTGGATACATTAAGGCAAGCGTGCTAGTTCGTTCAGGCGTGCTCTAGTTTACTCACACGATGGACAGTTTTCACAGATTTCAAACGCGCGATATTATGATTGTGCCCGGTATGCCCGGTAGATTTCACATTCAATTACTACGCCAAGTAATAGTTTAAACTTGTCAGAAGACTTGGTTTGTGTTAGTTAGTTTCCTGTTGTGTTTTACAAAATCTTGTATTCATTAATTCGTACACTGGTAAATAAAAATGTTAGCGAGTTTGAATGCGTACATCTAAGCAATATCTCAGTGAATCCAGATCAGTGCCTCCCCATATACACCAACTTCTTCCTATGATTTTTTTCACTTTAAGAGATTTTGAATTCAATTCATTCATCTCTTCCAGCCTCTTTTTATGATACTTGTGCATTAGTCTAGCTACTAGCATTTTCAAAACGCTTTCCTTAGTTGAGCTGCTTCGAGCGTGTCCAGCTACGTTATTGGTCATTAGAAAGTGATATCAGCTGGAGTTGAACACGGAGAACGGTTTACTACTCTCAAGCATCATTTTGACTATTCTCTATGTTACTTCAGTAGCAGTAAAGCTGCCAGCAAAAAAAATATTCAAAATCATTAAAAATAACTAGAATTCAATGGGATAATTTATGAAATTACCTCAATTTTTGGCTGTTACAATTCTTAGAATCCAAGCAAAATGGTTATAATATTGTCCAGCATAGCTGTCCATTAAAACTGCCGTGCAGTTTTGAATATAATTTAGCATAAAGTTACGAGCTGATTGAGATGCGCTCATTTTTCCATAATTGGGCTAAAATTACTTTCGGAGTCCGATTCTAAAAGCTGTTTGACGTTGTTAATAAAACAAAAATCACATGAAAGAAAAATTTGACAGTGTCCAATAAGCATGGGATTCTGTTTTCGGACAGTTTCAATTTTAACAACACAGAAACATGATTATAGCATTTGTAAACTTTTTGCTGTGACAAACGTAATTACAATGGAATGCAATTTAAAAGCGATAAGCCAGCTAAATAAATTACCAAATTGTCTTCCAGAGGGTTTTTACAGGCGACGCGCGCTAATGTCCACAACAGTCAATTTACGCTAATTCATAATGAATGAAAATTTCGTTACAAATAAAACTTTCATCAGGGTGACATTTTTTCCCCTATTCTTGAGCTGTAAATCGCATTCCCCCGCAGCGAGCGACCTTCAACTGGAACGGCGTGACTTTTAACTTTCCAACAGGACATTACCGTAGCACCCGACCCGGAAGAAGTTACTCTCAGCTCTGGCAGCTAACAACAGAATATGACTACTTAGCAGTGGGTAAAAAGCATGCAAAAACGATCAACCAGGTCGGCAGAGAAAAAAAACATGAGTATAAAACATTATTAAAAAGTTTTATTATAAGAAGCCTTACACGTTGCCAACGGAACGCTATTCCACAGCCGCGCTCGGGAGAGTTGTCATTGTTAAATAAACGGAACCGAAACTGAACGAAAAAAGGCAACTCATGACAGACTGTTCGTGTCTGCTCGCGCCACCCAAAAAGTTTCTTGCGTTGGAGCGTTTACCATTGCGGTTTGATTTTCCGATTCTTGAGAAAAAAAGAGTTGACAATTCCCTACAGATAAATGTGCTCGTTTTCAATCGAGAAGATGAAAAATCAAAGCACCAGAAAGAAGTTCCTCGTACCTGTTTTATTGTTTCAATTTTTTGTGAGCAATCATATTTTTTCTCGAAAGTACTCATATCAAAGAACATAAATTTTGCAAGCATCATATAGAATTATCCAGCTTCTGTCGGAGCATGTAAGAAAAATGATCAAACAAATGGTTTCCCCCCATCACCCTTAGAATTACGCAGTACAATAATGTTGAAAAAGAGCAAACAAAAGAACGTTTTGATTTATGATATCCGATTACAACAATCAGTCATATGATGTAAATTTATCGGGAGCATTTCTTTCAACGCAGAACTCAGTAGCTTCTCAGCCATGTGACCCGTGAACGCTCGGTTCGAACAGTCGTGAAGCGACTAAGGCACTGACTGATCGCCCCATTTTACAGGCCTGACTAGAGGAGGAAGCACAGCCAGCTTCCAGAGGAAGCTTAAAAATATTTCAATTTCCAGAAGAAAAACACAATCGCACGATAGCACAACCTAAACGTGTCGTGCGGAAAGCTCGCGCAATCAAAGTCTCCAAAGACCAGTCGCGCACAGATGACTGATTTTTGCCAAATTGTGTAATACGGTCCGGCTCAGACGAGAAGCGCCGCTGAATGCCTTTCCGCGAGACAAAACTGGTGGCGGCTGGCAGCGAGTGCAGCGAGGGAAAATTACTTTGCCCGGCTATCGTCGCTATAAATATAAGCACCTTCTATCAGCGGCACAACAAATGACAGACGCGCGGCAGCGGTAATAATTTGAAGCTTATCAAATGAAACGCAGGCACGCGCGAAACTGCTCCGGTGGCAATAAACGTGAGCATCATTCCGTATCGTTTCGTTGTCAATCAAGCGAATCAAGTCGTGAAGTGAAATGGATCTATCAATCACCCAAGCCACACTTGGTCAGCTTTGCGATGGAGACATTCCGCTGGTGGCGCGTTGAAAATTCCTTTAATATAATTTCGAATGGTTGTTCGAACGGAGAGAATTTCGGTAACGCATAGTTTCGCGCAACTGAAAAATGTATCATATACAATACTATATTGTAAAAAAATGCTATCGAACAGAGAACGCCATTTAAGATGCATATTACCTTTTTACTGTTGAATGGTAGTAAAACCTTTCCCAAATTTGTAACATGATGATTGGCATACATTTTCAATAGTGAACTAACGAAATCTTGTGTTGAAATTCGCTGCCTCATGATTGGTTGAACTGTTTCACCAATTTACAACTGTTCTTGTCTGAGCAACACTATAGAAGACATCATAGAACAACATTCTGCTGACCCAATCCAACGATCTTAAATGAAAATTCAGTTAACATTTTACTATTGTAATGTCGCAATAACAGTTGCAAAACTTTCCGTGAACAAATTAACCTAGGAAAATTCACGGAGGTTGGAAAACTTATAACTAAAGTAAGTTTTGCCTCCTTGGGTTTCATTCACAAATTACGTAAGGACTTTTTTCGAGATTTCAGACCCCCTTCCCCCTCTCCACATAATGAGGCTTAGTAAGATTTTGCATAACTCCCCAGCCTCCATGAATCATTTGTAAGATTTTCTTTTTAAGGAAAAAATTGTTTATGAAGACGTGACATTTTTTTTCATACGGTGTATTCTTGAAGAATAAAAACAAAACTTTTTACCCAGTTCAGTCAATATGTTAAAGTTAACAAAACTGAAAATTAAGCAAACGAAGTTAAATACATAATCATTCAGCTAAGGTGATTCCACGCTTTCCCAAGGTTCAACTGTTAAGATCTCAGTGAGGAATAATTCAACTAATTTTATTTTTTTTTTTAGTTTAGTATTTCAATCTTACGTGAGGTTTCCCCCTCTCCCCCTCGTAAACTTTCGTAAGAAATTTACTTCCACAATCTTAAACTCGCTTACAACACAGATGTGGGTCAGAAATACGTCCCAGTCACCGCAGAAGTTCCGCAAGGTTCTATTTTGGGCCCGGTGTTGTTGAATGCCATGTATGACAGAGTGTTGAAACTTAAGCTCCCTCCCGGAGTGGTGATTGTTGACTTTGCGGACGACATAACTCTCGAAGTATACAGCGAGGCCATAAAAGAAGTCGAGTTGAAAGCTGTACTTTCAAACGAAATCGTAGAAGACTGGATGCGCTCCCTGGAGCAATAACCGAAAATCGGAGCAGGAGGCGAAAATTAGTGCTGGTGGATGCACTATAGCCTCGAAGCGGTCTTTGAAACTCCTATGGTCGACAAATGGCAACAAAATGGCAAATTTAACCTTTCCAGACTGTTTCTCAGAAACCGGAAGTCGCCATCTTGAGTTTCAAAATGACGTCTTGAGCCGAATTCTGACTCATGAATATCATCCCGATCCTGAAAACACCCGTATTGTGTATTATTTGTCCGCTCTAGACTATCCGAAAACCGGAAGTCGCCATCTTGGATTTCAAAATGTCGTCTGACACCGATTTTAAACTTCCAAGTTTCGAGAATATTCAAATTGAATGATACTTGGCTATCATACTACGCGTTAAAGCTTAAAGCTAAACGATGTAATTCAGCAGTATAGTAAATCAGTTATGATAATAATATTATATGTAGAAGCAAGGTTGATCGGCGATAAAATCAGCGATAAACATTCGATTTTTTTCAGCATGTGAGTCAACTTCGTCTCTTAGTCGATTGTAACAATCGAAGAATCGCTGAGATAGTTTTATTCTCTCTCAGAGATTGAATTTCCAATAGGTATCTACTAACCAAAGACTCACTCTTCGCTGATAGGATCGAGTATCAAAACCAAGAGAAGAATCGCGAGACGATAATTATCGGAAGAGAGAAATTATCCTTCTTTTCTTCTGAGTCGCAAGTGATGACAGTAAAATAGATTTTTCATCGTTCAACAAAATGTTGCTTGCTGTTGTCATTGTCACCTCAATGTAGCTTTGTTCGTCAGTTTTATTTGCATCTAAAGTTTGTTCACTGATGCATGTTGGTCGATGTCAAAACTTTTGTTTGTATTTTGTTTTAATTTTGTGTGAATGACTTTGCACTATGATTTTCGAATAACTAATTTTTTTTTTTTTTCCTCACATAACATTTATTTGACACGGCACAAATACAATTTAATGTTTAACGGCGCCAATTATATCTGATGACTTAAAAACTAAAGCAAATTTTTTATCCTCGCTGCCGACTACGAGCTGAAATTAAGTCTAACTTAAAACTAGCATGGGATTTCCAATCAGTGTTTTGTTGTTCAATGGTCGTCTGATAATCGTCGAATGGCATGTATGGATTCGTTCTGCTGAGCCACGATGTCGTGAGTTGGGACAGAGGCTCGTAGTCCTTGGGTCCTGGTTCTATTGTGCGGGGTCTGGTTGCTGGTTTTGTGCTTAAGGTTCAAACGTGTTCTTGTCGTTTTGTTGGGTGTAGACGGAGGGGAACGGGACTAGACTGGGGCGTGGATGGATTTCAGGAAAACGTATATAAGGGACATGTAGGATAGGTCACGGCTCGCCAAGACATCACGAACAGGAACAGCCGGCTGTCTACCCTCGGCCTGCAGGGAAGCTATTAATTTAGACCTGGCGTCACGGTGTACAGGGCATGACCAAACCACATGCTCTATGTCGTGATAACCCTCACCACAGGCACAGATACCACTTTCCCCGAGCCCAACACGACGGAGGAGCGCGTCAAATCTATAGTGATTGGACATAAGCCGGGACATCACGCAAATGAAATCCCGACCTACATCCAACCCCTTGAACCACGGGTTCGTCGATACTTTGGGGATTATGGAATGTAACCACCTTCCCAATTCCCCTCTGGTCCAAGCATTTTGCCAACTGATGATCGTATTCTGACGTACAAGTGCGAAAAATTCATTAAAGGCAATTGGTCTTTCATAAATATCACCGTTTGTTGCGCCCACCTTAGCCAAAGAGTCCGCTTTCTCATTACCCGGTATCGAGCAGTGAGAAGGGACCCACGCTAAGGTAATCTGAGTAGATTTTTCGGATAAAGCACTCAGATGTTCCCGTATTTTCCCCAGGAAATACGGAGAGTGCTTAACATCTTTCATCGATCGGAGAGCCTCAATGGAACTGAGACTGTCCGTAAAGATGAAATAATGGTCCGTGGGCATTTTTTCGATAATCCCTAGGGTGTACTGAATTGCAGCTAATTCTGCGACGTAAACAGAAGCAGGATTATCGAGCTTATGGGAGACGGTTAAATTGTTATTGAAGATACCGAAGCCAGTGGACCCATCAAGAAGTGATCCGTCAGTGTAGTACATATTGTCGCAGTTGATGTTTCGATATTTATTGGAAAAAATTTTAGGGATCTGCTGCACGCGTAAATGATCCGGGATTCCACGAGTTTCTTCTATCATGGATGTATCGAAAAACACAGTAGAATCAGAAGTATTTGATAAGTCGACACGATTTGGAATATTCGAAGAAGGGTTAATATTTTGGGACATGTGATTGAAATACAATGTCATAAAACGGGTTTGAGAATTAAGTTCGATTAACCTTTCAAAATTTTCAATCACGGGACGGTTCAAGACCTCACATTTGATTAGAATACGAGAAGACAGGCTCCAGAAGCGGTTTTTCAATGGTAGTACTCCAGCTAAAACCTCCAAACTCATCGTATGGGTCGACTGCATGCAACCTAAGGCGATACGCAAACAACGATATTGTATTCGCTCCAGTTTGATCAAATGTGTGTTTGCTGCGGAGCGGAAGCAGAAACACCCGTATTCAATAACAGACAATATCGTTGTTTGGTAAAGCCTTATAAGGTCTCCTGGATGGGCTCCCCACCATTGTCCGGTTATTGTACGAAGAAAATTCACTCTTTGTTGACATTTTTTCATCAGATACCTCACGTGACAACCCCAGGTGCCTTTAGAGTCGAACCAGACACCAAGATATTTGTGTACCAAAACCTGAGAAATCGTTTTACCCATTAATTGTGTTTGAAGCTGAGCAGGTTCATGCTTCCTAGGAAAAACTACTATCTCAGTCTTCTCCGGAGAGAATTCGATACCTAGCTGTAAAGCCCAAGCAGACAAATTGTCCAAGGTATCTTGCAATGGTCCTTGCAAATCGGCAGCTTTGGCTCCTGTAACAGAGATTACACTGTCGTCTGCAAGTTGTCTTATCGTGCATGAATTTGCCAGACATTCGTCGATGTCATTTACATAAAAGTTGTAAAGAAGGGGGCTTAAACATGAGCCCTGGGGAAGACCCATGTAGCTAATGCGAAAAGTTGCCAAATCGCCATGCGTAAAATGCATGTGCTTTTCGGACAACAAATTGTGCAAAAAATTGTTCAAAATTGGAGAAAATCCTTGTCGGTGAAGTTTACCCGAAAGAATGTCAATAGAAACGGAATCAAAAGCCCCCTTAATGTCCAAGAACGCAGACGCCATTTGTTCTTTACGAGCATACGCCAGCTGAATATCTGTTGAAAGCAACGCAAGACAATCATTCGTCCCTTTGGCACGGCGGAAGCCAAATTGAGTTTCTGATAGTAGACCATTTGATTCGACCCAGTGGTCTAAACGACGGAGTATCATTTTTTCCATCAATTTCCGGATACAGGATAGCATTGCAATCGGCCTATAAGAGTTGTGATTAGAAGCTGGTTTCCCTGGTTTTTGGATGGCGATCACCTTCACTTGCCTCCAATCCTGCGGTACAATGTTTTGCTCCAGGAACTTATTGAACAAGTTCAACAAGCGCCTCTTGGCATTGCCGGGTAGATTCTTCAACAAGTTGAATTTGATTCTATCTAATCCAGGCGCGTTATTGTTACAGGACAGGAGGGCAACTGAAAGTTCTGCCATCGTAAAAGGTGATTCTATCGCGTCGTGGCCCGGAGACGCATCGCGAACAATATTTTGCTCAGGAACAGAGTCCGGACATACTTTCCTGGCAAAATCAAATATCCACCGACTTGAAGACTCCTCGCTTTCGTTGACCGTTACGCGATTCCGCATTCTTCGGGCTGTGTTCCAAAGAGTGCTCATCGATGTCTCCCTCGACGTCTCGTTCACGAACCGACGCCAATATCCACGTTTCTTTGCTTTAGCCAAGCTTTTAAGCTTGGTATCAAGCTCCGAATACCGTAAATAGTCGCCAGGTATACCTCCCGTCTGGTAGGCCTTAAACGCGTCGGATCTTTGCGTGTAGACATCGGAGCACTCTTGGTCCCACCACGGAGTGGGAGGCCGTTCTTTGATCGTTACGCCGGGATATTTCTTCGTTTGGGCTTGCAACGCGGCGTCGAGAATCAAGCCCGCGAGGAGGTTGTATTCTTCAAGTGGTGAATGATGTTGAATCGACTCGACCGCTTTTGAAATCATTTCCTCGTATAACTTCCAATCGACATTTCGTGTGAGGTCATACGGAATGTCAATTGGTCGCATGCGAGTTGACCCGTTAGTAATTGAAATAAGAATAGGCAGATGGTCGCTACCGTGAGGATCGAGGATTACCTTCCATGTGCAATCCAACCGTAGCGACGTCGAACATAAGGATAGATCCAAAGCGCTTGGGCGCGCTGGAGGTTTCGGGATACGTGTCATTTCACCGTTGTTTAAAATAGTCATGTCGAAGTCATCGCAAAGGTTATAGATTAAAGAGGAGCGGTTATCATTGTAAGGGGAACCCCAAGCCACGCCATGAGAGTTGAAGTCTCCCAAAATCAAACGTGGCGAGGGAAGAAGTTCTATTAAATCAAAGAGCAGCCGTTGCCCAACCTGTGCTCTGGGGGGAATATATATTGAGGCAATACAAAGCTCTTTACCTTGTATTGTCATTTGACATGCGACAACTTCGATGCCTGGAATCGAGGGGAGGTTAATACGATAGAAAGAATAGCACTTTTTAATCCCTAAAAGTACTCCTCCATATGGGGTGTCTCGATCAAGGCGAATAATATTAAAATCATGGAAGTTGAGATCAATATTTGAAGTAAGCCAAGTTTCACAAAGGGAAAATGCATCGCATTTGTTTTTATTTATCAAAACTTTAAACGAATCAATTTTTGGTAAAATACTTCTACAATTCCACTGTAAGACAGAGATAGAATCCTTCATATACGCAGTTGAATTAGGCATCGAAGGATACAATCGCTGCAAGGAGAGGCCATTGGGCAGTCAACTGCTTCAAAAATGATCTAACTGTTGGGAGGAATGCTGTAAGAAAAATTTTAATTGGATCGGGTACATTGAAAGTTTCAAAAATCCAGTCCACAATGTCAGAAAATTTCACTAATCCAGAGTTTGTTTCATCAACTGGGAGTGTAAAAGGAGCAACTGGGGTTTTAGATGTTCCTGGCAGTGCTGGGAACTCCTTCTGGGACTTTAAATTTGCCAGCCCAGGAGGAGTTTGCTTCGGTTTTTCCGCAGCACTGTTTGGTTTGTTTGTAACTTTCATTTCACTTTGAGAAATCTTAGGACCTTTTCTGGGAAGTTTAGGAGAGGAAATATTTTTCCTCTTTCTAGACTCCCCAGGATTGGCAAAAGATGCTCCCGCTGGTGAATCGTCAGAATCGGTTTCCTCAGAGGGCAACAGATCGAAGGGGTTCGAAGTAACGGGAGAAGTGGTAACGGTCTTCTTCAGCATGTCAGCGTAGGAACGCTTTGAACGCTCTTTGAGAGACCGTTTTATTTTATCCCTGCGCTGCATGTACACCGCACATGTCGAGAGCTCATGCAGATTTTCTCCGCAGTGAATACACTTTTCAGCGTTAACACTGCAAGAATCTTCCGCATGAGACTCCCCACACTTGCCACAACGTGCCTTATTGCAGCAGTAGGCGGCTGTATGGCCTAACTGCTTGCAATTCAGGCAGTTCATGACGCGGGGCACGTAGAGCCTCACAGGGAGACGAACCCGGTGGATCGAGACGTGGCTTGGTAGTGCAGACCCGGCGAACGTAACTCGAAACGAGTCTGACGGAGTGTATACTGTTTTGCCACCGATGATCGATGCTGACCGCAATTGCTTGCAGTCGAGCACCTTTACTTCGGGACACGTTTTGTTCTTAAAGCACCCTTTGGCACTTTGCAGTATACACTCGACGGACAGACTCGAATCGGTTATGACACCGTCGATCTCCACGTCTCGTGCGGGTATGTAAACGCGATACTCGCGTGTGAAGAGCTCAGAGCAAGCTATATCGTTGGCCTCTTTCAGGTTACCGACCACGACACGGAGCTTGTTAGGCCGGACCTTGGAAATTTCGGTCACGCCCTTGTACTCCTTCGTCAGGTCTTTAGAAATCTGCAAGAGGTTCAACTTTTTCGATTTCGGTCCTGCCTTTGGCCGAAAATAAACAGTATAGCTGCCCTGGGCTCCGTCTGGGTAAAGCCTGGGGCGAGGGGGGACTGAAGAATGAACAGGGGAGGGGGTAACAGAAGGGTCAGGGTCAGAGGGGTTCGGGGATGGTGGCGCGGGAGGCGAGGGATCTACATCCATCGCGCTAAGTTTAGCGCACTAGCGCTGACAAGAA
This sequence comes from Wyeomyia smithii, assembly GCF_029784165.1. Taxonomy (NCBI): domain Eukaryota; kingdom Metazoa; phylum Arthropoda; class Insecta; order Diptera; family Culicidae; genus Wyeomyia; species Wyeomyia smithii. The sequence continues at coordinate 44,222,535 of NC_073695.1, read as the reverse complement.
CACGTACCTTTTTATTTCTCCCTTCCAGTAAGGTTGGTTGTCCGATCGTTCGAAGTAGCAGCCGTTACAGCCAGCAGCACCAATACAGCAGCACCAAACGGCCACCAGCAGCGAGCCAGGTGTGAGATCACTCCACACAGCGATACGACTCGCTGACACTGATGGCTTCTTCTTTTTCCTCGTTTGTGTCTCGTCCACTGCTGTAGCACAATCCAGCCAGCAGCCAAATCGGCTTACGCACCAGCTGGCAGTCACGATGCGAAACAGTTGCACAAAGGAACGACCTTGAACCCGGATTTATTTCACTCGACCAGGCAAACAATGCCAACACTTGTTCACACGTCTTTTGTTTTATACTCTATCGGACCGATCACCAAACACGTCCAGTACTGATGCGTGTTCGGCACAGAATGATTTCGAATAACTAATGTTTCCACAAGTTTAGTTCAGGTGTAGATTAATTCTTACATATTACGAAAAGTGTTATATCCAATAAAAAATGTAAAGAGACAGTTGGAAGTGCCCGGTAACAATTGCTTATTCATTTGGAAATATTTCGAAGACGGCCACTCGCTGTGGGATATACTGGTGTAATTTAAAACGGACACATCGTGTGCATGGGAACGTCCATCGTAGTCAATTGCACCAGTGGACTTGGGTGTTCTTCCCTAGGTTACTACACCTTAACCACAGACAAACAGACGTGCCACTCGATGACGATTTCATCGACCAGAAAAATAACGCTTATTTTGAAATTTTGCTTAGTGGCCAATAATGCCACTAGTGTCGCAAGCGTGCACATTCATTATCAAATACAAAAACCGTCTGTAATGCCACTGGTGTTAATTTAAGCAAGCGTGCACACTTATAGCAAAGACAAAAACCGTTTTACGAAAATAAAATAGGTGGCAGCAAGCACACATAGCGGCGCCCGACTGTAACGTTTCGAATAGGGACGAAGATTTTTCAGGATTTTTCTTCGAAGAGGCACGTCTCTTTGTCTGTGCCTTAACGATTGCATGTTTGAATAACATTGCGAATATCTGTTTAAAGAATATTGAGGATAAAGGAGGCATTACATCTTCCCCTTTTAGAGAAAAATGATGAACATAGAGAAATCATTTTTTGTATTTACTTTTCTGCTATCAAACACTTCGCATATTTAAACAACTGTTAACAAATGGATGTAGTATTTATATGTTATATAATAATTTGATAATTCAATTCTTGTGTAAATTTTTTTCTTCATTATTGACTTGTTATTCTTTACCTACAATTATCGGTTCAAAGTTCATAAAAGTATTTCCACAGACCACTTTTGTGGTTTGAGTATTTTGGTCTCCATAATGATTTTTCCGCAAAAGATTCCGTTGGGCCGTGGCCATTAAACAAAACTATAACAATAAGATTAATGAAATTCATGAATCCACTCCAGCGAGCTATCTTTCACGATTTAACACTGATTAGAAGATATAGATCTTCGAAAGGGCCATTCCAGGACTAATTTCCTCAGGGCTCTTGACGGCCAGCTACCGTGTCAGATTCCTTTTATCATATTCTATCGGGGAATCAATTTAGGTACCTAAAAACCATAAATAGTTCAATTTTCATGTCGGAATTACTGTGACTTCCTTAATTATTCTTCCAGTCGCTGAGAGCCTTCCAGAAAAGATTCCCGAAATCTCATCGAATCACCTCTAAAAGACAGTTTCTTATTTTTCATCAAAATTATTATCAGTTGCTTGTTTTTTTTTCTTTTTTTTATATTTTCAGAAAGAGTTTTCAAAATGCAATGGTATTTCCAATATTTTCATTTGATTTTCATTTTTACTCTTTTAATCGGTAAGATTCATGAACTCAAGTGAGTTTGAAATTTTGTGGCTTGCGGTCGCCATATAATACCACGGAAAAGCTAGTCCCGAGACTTTCAATTCATCGTGCATCCAACGAACGTACGATCTCTCGTCTATTGTTTTTTTTTTTTTTAAATAAGCACAATAAACTTTCTTTTTTTCACATAAGACGCACTTTGCATCAGCTTGATCAAATCTTGGTAGCACCCTTTCAAAATTCAATGAACCTTTGTGGATGCATAGGCTTTACAAATCCAAGTAACTTTGCATACTTTTTTTTCTTCAAAAATTTTTCTGGACTAACATTTGAAAAGGGCTGAGGTTCCTTTTTTTATGAATCGATCTTTCTAAATAATAATTGTCTTCCAGCTGGTCTCGAGGTACGATGCTGGCCTAACAAGCCAGTCGTCGTAGGTTCGAGTCCCGGCTCGGGAGAGACTGTTAGTGTCAGTAGGATCGTAGCGCTAGCCCCGCAATTGTCCTGTACACTTAACAGTTGGCTGCGAAGTCTGTGTATAATAAACAGAAGGTCGAGTTCCGTATCGGAATGTAGTACCAAGGCTTTGCTTTTTTTATCTAAATAATGACAAGAGATCGAGAAAAGTTGTCAAGGGATAACTTCTAGAGAATTATATAAACTTTCATTAAAAAATGTTGGTGAAGTTGAATTTGAGATTCTACACAGAAAGAAATTCTTAAAAAAATCGAAAAAAATCCAATGAGAATGCTATCTTTGATTTGTTTAGAAGAGTTACAGGCAACTTGGTTTAATATGAATTCTTCTCAGTGTGGAATCTCAAATCAAATTTTTAATTTTTTTAATTGAATTTTCAACAATTCTCAAGAAGTTATCCATCGACAGTTTTCCTCTTCGTTATTTAGATATATCGATTTAAAAAGAAATTCAGCTCTTTTCAAATGTTAGTCCAAACAAATTTTTGAAAAATGTAAGGTCGCTAGGTTTAGTAAGGCCTAGAGGGTTCTACCAGCCTCTCAGTCGAATTGGCGCGAAATGAGTCAAATAGTATATTACAAACTTGCTATATATGCAATAGGAAGTTGTCACAAAGAGGGTGGCAGTGGAGGTAATCTCCGTACCCGTAGAGGAATTTTCTTCTTTGTTTTCAGCTTGGTTCAAAAATGACCGGAGTCTGAAACGTTTTAAAAAACCAATAATCAAATTGAAATAATGTAACTTGAAAAAAAGGCGGAGCTACTTACAACGTGGGTTCAACAAAAATATTTCGAAACAAAACCATCTATGATTAAAACATCTCTCTTAAACAAAACCCAGACCAAACCAAGGATGGACGTACACTATCTCATAATGACGCATTCTTGGGATAACTGAATGATTTTTGCAGTTACATTAATCAGCCTTTTTCGAAGTTATTACACATATTTGAAAGACGTTTGAAATTGATCTCTATCAAATTGCAGCACCGAAACTCGATAATACTATGCATTAACAGCGGTATATACCGTTTTGATTTCAGCTTCAAACACTTCAGAGCAAAGATTAAATAATTATACCTATTGTAATTAAAAGTTCAATAATTATATACCATTTCGTTCCTTGGAATGTCCTTTATCCAGTGATGTATAGCTCTTTATTGTAGGGTCACTTCAGGGAATCAGGAAGCGTTGAAAAAGTGACGGTCAGTATCTAGACGGTTTGCCTATACAATTAACGGATATTAGCGTTCAAGTGTCTGGAATTTGAATCAAAGCCGATTTCTAAATTCTCGTCATTTTCATACAAAAAGCATATTCAAATCTATATAAATGACACTCAATTTCGAATTCAAACTCAAGTAACTTTGACAATTTTCATCCAATTTCAACAGCTTTAGTACTTAAAGATTCGGTAACTTATCTACTCAGCGAATCAGTGCCAGTGGTGCCCCGAAAGAACTTTTTCATTCTCGGCTTTTTTCGGAGCTATGTTCCGAAACTGAGGATTTTTATGAATATTTGATAATATTATTGATATTATTAAGTATGAGTACTTCCGAAATCGGGATGATGTCCAGAGGCCTGCATCCCGATTACGGTAATATCCATATTCGATGGTATTCGGACAATGTTTCTTCTCTTCCGAATACCGGAAGTCGCCATTTCGGATCCAGATGGTGTCGGGGGTCGTTTCACGTTCACTAAATATCATCCCGGTTCTGAAAATACCCATATTGGATGGTACGTGACGTTGTATTATTTGATTGTTTCTATGGCCTCTAGAAACCCCGGTGGAAGAAAATTTTTACGAGGCACCGCTGACTCTTTAGAGTAGAGAAGTTACTGAATTTTTTGGTGCTATAACTATCGAAATCGGATGAAAATTGTCAAATTCACAAGAATTGTGGGTGTCTGGCATTTGTGGGTGAAAAAAAACAACTTCTTCACGAGCTATCAGTAATGTATTGATTCGCTATAGTTGATAGTCGATAGGGGTAAAAACGCAACAGTTGCTACGTATGAGACAATCAATCGGCCAATCGTTAAAGCACGCTTCTATCACTATCACTGCCTGACTGCATGGAAGACGAATTTGGCGGCCAACCTCTGACCCAAATAATAAAGATACAGAACTGTTCTTTGGACGTGGGTAAGTTGGAACCATATATTTTCAGATTCGCGATAAACGATTCAAAAAGGGAACTAACATTGATTTTTGATCTCTGTTTTTTAAACTTTTCAGAGAACAGAACAGAATAAAGTTATCAAGTGATTCCAAAATAATAATATTCTTCAACAAGCACAAAAGGCGGCAGTTGCTAACGGGCAATTGAAGATCCTAATTAAACTGATTGGGACTGTCAAATAATTCACTCTGTTCAGCGACAATCGACGGAAAAACGATGGAAGCAAAGTGCTCTAAAAAGCAAAAAAAACAAGCCTCTGGAGAAAATTTATGAGCCACTTGAACTGTGATGATGAAGCATAAAACTCACTTTTTTATTGCTGTCAACAACCCAAGCCGCAGTTAATCAGGACGTGGGACAACGATGTGAATGTTCTTACCAGTGGCGGTCTTACAAATAAATAATTATGTGGTGCAACACTTTTTGGCGGCCAAATTTTACGAAAAGAAATTTTATAAAAATCATTACTTAATAAATTTTCAACAAGGACACAATTCGTGTTTTTTTTATAAATGACTTTAAGTCAATTGGTTATTTTGCCAAAAACGCACTCCTTAAAATTACTCATTATAGTCTTCGGCAAGAAATATTCTTCAAATTAATAAACGGTAAATAACACTTAGAACAGAGACCCCATTAAATCACAACTCATAGATAAAACACGTATCAGTGAACCCTTTGCTATAGAAGCCATAAAAAAGTATGGCGATACTAACGTGCCAATATTAGCAACCATTTTTTGTTATCTATGCAAACCGTGTGTGTTCCCCCAGCGTTTTCCTTTCAATTTTTTTCTGATTTGCTCAAAACAATCTGTTATCTAAATTCAATCGACCCTTTCCTGATAGTTATAGTGCCAATTTGTGCAGATGATCCCATTCGCAATCTGGTAACTGCTTGCGAATGCGATGAGTTGCCCAGATTGACCGAACAGTGGCTCGATTCAATGGCGGCAATCGCAATGGCAAGACATCGCTGCTTTACGTTTGTTGTTAACTTTCCTGACTCTCATGGGTGCTTTTTGTTTGCAACAGATCTAACTGGTTACCCCTTCCAGGGAGCAGCGATAAAAAAAATAGAGAGTAGTCATCAGAGAAAGGTTCGCCAGTGCAAATTGGTATTAAACGACAGAAAAGGACATCGGGCGCGTGCTGGGCCAGAAGTGTGAAATTTAAAGAAAAGATGCGATGGCTAGACGATAAAAGCAAACTTGTTTGTAAGTCGTAATAAAGATGCCATTAAATTGATAAGGCAGCGCACTTGTTTCCAACCGGCGACCAACAGAAATATAATGGCTGCAGATTGTTCCGAAAAATTGCCCGCTGGAGGAAATTTATGAACCGTTTGAAGTGATGATAGAGCATAAAAAGAAAATTTGATGTTACTGGCCTAATGGTTTCTGCAGCAAATCGAGCCAGCCAGTTAATCAAGAAACGGAGGCACCGACGGTGGCGCTCCCAGCACTAAATTATGGAGTGTGTCTTTTTCATCCAATTTTCGATTCCGAGGAACAAAGTCCCAATTTCGGAGGGATTCATTTATATTCCAACTTGCTCAAGTATTCACATTCCTGATCAATTTGATTTCCTTTCCACCATTCCACTTCCTTTCGGGCTTCGCAGTGAATAGTCCAACCAAAAGACAACCCGATTCATCAAACGAGCTTACTCATTTTCAATATCAAGAAGAAAATTCAATAGACATAATCGTACAATCGTACACACTCGAGACGGTATGAAAATCCGTTGCCGGTATTCATATAACATTCTCGCAATTAGATTCCCATCCTTTTGCCACACGATATCCGCTTCGTACGCACCAAGGCCCTCACCCGAACGGAAGCGAAGGTTGGCAAGAAACGGATCCCAATCGAAAAACGTATACACGCGAATCCGGTTTCAGGCGTGCTCTGATTCGCGGTCTAATCTATCTCCTGTAAGCTGCCATTACTTTTCGCTACTGCCTCTGCTGAGCCCGAACGCTGATAGCCTTGCGAACGGCTGAATTTTACGTAAGTTATTCATAGCTCTATGATTTTCGCCGGGTTTCAGCAGGAGTCAACTATCATTACATGTTGACAAAATTTTCGACGGTTTCCTGGCAACTTATCCGCTATACAGTTAACCATGCCAGCCGTAAATAATTGCGTGAAAGCATGTGTGTATTAAATACCATGCGCTCGAGTGGCGGCAAAGTTGAATGTGAACGAAAGTGTATAATAATGTAGAAAACTATAGAGTACATATATTTGAGTTTTATTGCACTCATTTGCGACGCACAAAGTTAAAGTACTGCTAATTATCAACGTATGAGTGCATGAATTAAAATTGAAGAGCCTTATCTCGACAATATGCACCAGATTGCAACTGTTACACATTCAAAGGCACTCGCTTAGCTGGCATGCGAACGATGACCTCCTGTCGCGTTTTGTACTGCTACGAGAATAGCGAAGCTGGAGACAGAGACGTATTTTCCTTCCGTTGCATTCTTCGTGAAAGTAATCACTTTAATAGGCGCACCCCGCCGGTGTTCTGTTACAATGTATTCGCCTTGTTTACCTGACCTGCCGTAGCCGTGGACACGGGGGTCTGCTAAGTGGGCATTTTTGAAGATTTTTAAAGATATTTTCTTAGTTTTGATTTCGATGAACTCAATAACAACTTTAAAAACAATTTTGCTCACAAACATCGTATTTTACGCATCATACATACGACTCTGGATTGGGAAATAATTTTCGTTTTCGACAGATTCAGGATTATGAGATTAATGAACTTACTTCTGATACAATGCACTTGCGAAACGCTCCTTATTTCGACACCATTTTGAACAGAACTGTGCATGCATAAACAAAACTAAAAATGCTGGCATAAACAGGAGAGTGAGCTAAAATATAAATATTCTCATTTCTCTCTGAACATGTTTGTCGTTGAATATAAGCACCAAAAATAAAATTCAAAGTTTTAGTTGTCACTCGTTAGTGAGCTGAGTAGCTTCAAAATCCTGTTTACATATCGTTCAATTGAATGAAATGATGTCAAAATGTTTACCGGTCACTTCCTCAGCCTCACCCTTTACCAGTGTTGCGAAATTTCAACACAGAAAAATAAAAATGATACAACAGCAATTTCACTCTCACTCTCTTCAAACTCATATTGAGTGTCACCCGTGTCAATTAGTTATTAGTGAAAATCATGTCAGTGAAATAAATAAGAACTATTATTAAAAAATTCCAAGCAATATAGAGAAAGGATTTTAATAGAACATTTTTTATTTCACTGAAACTTCATACAGATGTTCCTATAGGCCAGAAGCTTTGCTTGTTATTTGGCGTGCGACTACGTCTTTCTTCACTATACTGGGGTACATTCTGTGGAAACAGAAATGAGTATGTAACGTTTCGGGTTGGCGGAATGAAAGATTTCAAATGCGATTAGCTCTCACAAAACTATTCAGAATTCAATAATTAATATATCGTTGGATTGCTACAACATAGGTACAAGATTTTTATGAAATGATATTTCTCACCACCATTTTCTTATTACTTGGTGAAAATTACGAAAAAGTTTCAAGGTCGAATTGTTCCATACACATTCCAAATGATTGGCGCATTTTCCTAACGGAGATATCAAAAAGGTAGATGAAAGCGTTGGAACAATAAATATATGTAAACTGGTACTTTAAACGGAGATTCGTAGCCGCAATGTCACAGAGTCCGCTTTGATAAACCAATTCATTCTGAATTCTAGAGCACCCCTGCTGTCTTTCATCCTTAAAAAATAAATCCCTCGTATAATGAGACTGGTTTGAGTAACGTATAATAATTCTCTTGAGGGAATTGAAATTATGGCACGATCTTGGCTGGAGGAACGAAGTTTCGATAAGACTGCTCCCTCTTGACAAAATATAAGTCCTACCTATAATGAAAGTGACCAGAGGTGAAGCATTAAGTGCCTCTTCAGGTATGTGAGTGTGAAGCGGTGTTGGTGGGAGAAACGAGGTCTCGATAAGACTCCTTCCTCTTGACATAATAAGTTCCTCTTAGAATTACCCTAGCCAGGATAGAAACGATAGACAAATTCTCACTCCAGGGAATCGTAATTTGACGATATTGGTAGGATAGAAATAGGCTCGGTATAGTAGAGCAGTAAGCTTGAAACAAAAGAGTAAACTCTCACACACAAGCACGGATATAAAGGAAAAGCGTATCATTTACTTCAATAGTGATACTGCCAATAACATGAAGTGCGGAGTACAGAAAACACCTGGGCAATATAACAATACATCAAATGTGTCTGGTCGCAGTGATGGGTCAACACAGAGAAAAAAACTGGTACTTTGCTTCCACCTACTATTCTAGAATGCGCGTTATCTCAATTTATCATACTGTATTCAAAGAGTAAAGTGGACGGTTTTTTTTCTTGAGCAGCAAAAAGCGAGTGGTGGCGAATATAAAAGCGCGCAGCATTAAACCAGCCTGCTCATCCGTGCATCGAACGGTAAAGCGGACGGTTCTTCCTGGAGCAACAGAAAGCGGGTGGTGTCAAATATTGGGCACGTTTCTCTCATTGGTTCGATAATGTAGAAGCTACGTTAAATAATTTAGATTGAAAAAAATAATCCAGCAAAAAAACTGGAAAACTAACAGAAGAAAAAAGTTGTTTTGTGGTCGGTTTTTATAAAAAAAAAAAACAAAGCAGCTGAAGAGGACGGCTTCCCAGCAAAACTTTCCAAAGTAAGAGTGCAATCCATCGATTTCTCTTGGAAAATTGGGCCGAAGACAAACCCAAACTATGAAAAAGCCATGAAATTGATTGCAGCAATCGAGGCATAACACTCCCCAATTCTGTAAATAATCCTGCCGTTGCAGGAAGCCTTTGTTCTTGCAGCCTTGTCATCTGTTTATAGACTTCAAAACAGTAAACGATTTAGTTAAACGCAACGAGTAATGCAGATAATGCCTTGGAGTGTGTACGTGTAGGATAACACGCTGATGTGCAAAGATGTGGTACCTCGAAATAACATATGATATGGGCGGATGTTATTACTATTGTCGATATCAACCGCAAAGCAGTGAAAAAAGCATTCGTGCCTATTAAGAGGGAAGAAACGAAAATTGGACTTAGTCGAGTCTTGGTACTGAGATTGTGATGTGTACCTTAGTACTTTCGTGACGTGTGACTAAGACGTTAGCCGCGAATTGAAGCGACGGATAGCAGCTGCAACAAGGAACTCTGACACCATGGATGTCCGCACGAAATTTGAACTCCATAGGACGCTGATTCTCCTGGTGGTGCTCTATAGCCATGAGTGATAGTTGATAAAGAAGTCCAACCGGCAAACAGCTGATTTTCAAACGTAGGATCCTGCGTTCAATACTTAGCTCAACTTAGCTTAGTTTGACTGACTGCACATATCAATGGTTGCACTCCGTGTTTGATCCGGATCAGTAAAATTGCACAGTGAATCAACTGAATGGGGTTGGGAGTGACCGACCATTCTCAATGAACAAATTTTAGTGACTCAATACTTGAAGGATCAATAACGACGCCGGCCACGTCCTTGCAATCAGGTGGGAAGAGAGAAGGGATGTTAGTGTGACCCTTGCTATTTGGAGACCGTGTTAACCTCTGCATCTCCACAAAGGTCACAGGAAGAAGGTTTTTGTTAGTAGGGGAGGGCTCGTTGGATCAGGATTTACTTTGATAAGTGATGCGATCATACAGGTGATGCGTTCAATATTTGGCGAAAAACTGGAAAATGGAGTGTGACGCGTGTGCATGAACCACGAGCTGCGGATATCATCAAGCTAATAGAAAAACAGCAGCCTGCAGTAGGCTGGCCACGTGAAACGAATGTCGGAGCAGCGACCAGTGAAGATAGTCCGTGGTATACCCCGTACTCTTTAGATGTGTGGTGTAGATGAGGATACCTGATCGTTCGGTGTTAGAGGCGATTGGAGAGGACTTGGTCAAGATCTGGTGATGTTGACACTTATCTGGATTCGGGAATGGATCGTCGCTAAAGAAGTAAAGTAAAGTAATTTTCGTTTTCATCAAAAACGCCGCGGAGTACGATTTGGGAACCCCAGCAAGGACGTCCTTTTTTGCTAATAGTATTTTATTTTATCACGAATTAATTTTGATGGGGGTGTGTGCAAAAAAGAAAATGAGATCTTTTAGCTTAAGCTTGACGACTGCACATTTCGCAGTTATTTCTCAGTGATGGATCTAAGCCAGTGAGGTTGCACAAAGAACTGTACGCTAGATGATTATTTGGGACTATAATGTATCATCTTCAATGTACAACAATTAAGTAGCTTCTGCTTTCGCATAGATCGATAACGGCACCGCGTACGTCTTAACGGTTACTATGAGAGAAGAAAAGGAGGAAGTTTAACAATCGTTATCATCGTAAATCCAAACTAACTCTAACTCTTCAAGAACTGAGACGAAAGGTAGGTACACATTGTTCACCGTGGTAAGTGGCGGATTGTTTGTACTTTTTCCAGCTTTTCTTTACTGAGCCTCGTTAGTTACAACCGCCAAACATTGGCACTTCTAATTGCCTGGAACGGTATTTCATTCAACTGTGTGGCAGGCTGATTTTTATTTGAAATTTAGCGCGCGGGGAAGGGCCAAGCGGGGAAATGAGGGGAGCCGAGAATATACTCATGCGTAAAAGTTTCTCTATCATCGAAAGGCCTGATACTAAGATCTGAACTGAATTTAAATTTGGACTTGTATAAAAATAGTATTGATCTTAAAAAATATTTTCATTGTGCCATCGTAGAAAACCCAAAAAACAAATATTTGCTGTATGGTGCTGTTATTCATTCGTTGCGTGCCTATCCGAAGACGAGCATCAAACACCGTGTGCGTGTTAGGTACAAAAACAAAAGATACATCATAGCTCCAACCTCAGGGCTATGCGTGCTTCACCAAATTGGCTGTTGCCTGTTGCCTGGACCAGCATGTTTGTCTTTCAAGTCATCAGTTTTATAACATTCTCACAGTTGTCGTTTTTTTTTGACGGTTAACTTTGTCCGTTGATATTTTTGACAGTAACCAATATTCACACAAAAATCGGTTGCTTTCGATTGCTATTCTGAATATTTATTTAGACTACCAACGGCCAAAGTTAACCGTCAATAAACACAAAAACAGTCAATATTAACTCTGATTCCAAAGCCACTACATAGAAGATTGTTGAGCAATTCATGGTTTTTAGAACCTATTTTCGATACTTTGAATTAATTTGAACCATCTCTTTAAGATAAATTGATAATTACCATTAGCAGCAGCATTGAAGCATTTCCTTGATTGCACACGAGTCATGTACCGCTGCAATAATATACGATGAGAAACTAGTGGCTTTGCTCCACATACCCTGTACGGTACTGTTGCCTTCACCTTTATTTATTCCATTCTAACAACAAGTTGATAAATTGTATAAAAAAGAGGGTTGTTTTAAATTTTACGAAAATCCCCTACCTTCGAGACATCGAATTGGTCTAAGCACATGGAAGCAAACATTGATTGACCTGTTGAGACTCTGTCATTTGCTAGGCATGCTCGCATGTGATTGGTTCATTACCCGTAGTAATTTGTCCTTGAAACTGTTTATCAATTTCTACCGCAGAGCGAATGGTCTGGGTGCAACCAAACCGAATCAGGCGCCATTTTTTTTATAAATTGAGTTACTAACACCAGTAGATGTGAGAATGAATTATCTATTTTTCATGAAGAAATGAAACCATTTGAACATTTCATAATGATATTATAACAAAAATTGTGTGAAGAAGCTTACAGATAAAATACGGGGTGGTTAAAATTTGAACGCCGATTACTCGAAAAAATGTTTCTGGCGCCTGGTTTCTGCACACTCACCAAATAATGATGAAACCAGCATACTACAGAACTATCTAGCATTTTTTCTATCCAACAACATATTGGTTATTGTTATCTATCATGTGGTTATGTAGTTATTACCGTCTAACCGAACATTTGCCAGTTTCAATTTTAACTTAACGGAGTGTACCCTAGTGTAGAAAACAAAGACGTACTCCTCTGTCACAATAAACAATTGGAAAAATCGCGAAAGTTGCAGATTTTTCGTAAATTTGTTGGTAAAAGTTTTTGTTTACTTATGAAAATAACAAAACAAACGGAGAAGAATAATATTATCATTGGGTGCGCAACATAGTCCCCATTATTTTTCAACAGATAGCGCCAGCAGTAAGTGCTGATCGATTTTGATACATCTAAAACGTGATGAACCAAGCTGAGAAAGTCATGGGGACTGCCCAGTCATGCCTCTACGTCGTCGGTTCAGCCAGATATACACGCTGTGAACGTTATGCTGTTCATTTGGTGGGCACAGGTCCGTGTTATTTGTTATGATCGAAACCACTGGGGAGCGACATTGACATCAAACGATGCGATTAAGCCGAATACAGCCACAATCGAAGTTAAACGAAAAAGTGATTCTACTGCATGACAACGCTCGGCTTCATGTTCCCAAAGTCGTTAACACTTACATAAGAACGCTCAAATGAGCAGTCCTTCGCCATCCAATTATAACGTCCTTTGACAACCAAATGGCCTAATTCTATTACTATTCTACCCACGACCACACGATTAATAGAACGGACTCAGTAACGTTGCGGCTACGGAGCTCCCATAGCGATGGGCAATACTTTAAACGATTTGTAGGTAACTATTTTGCCAAAATAAAGTTGCATTTTTAATAAAAAAAATAGCAAACACTTAGTCGCTTTTGATACGGTTTTGACTTGGCTACTAACGTAGATTTTTGAATTTATTTGTTTTATTCAGAATTTACAAATTTTTTTCACGTGTGCTTCAAAATGAACGCAGTTTTTTTTTAAACATGATTTGAAATTTACGTGGATTCATTTTCACATATCTTATACCAAGTGTCGTTTAAGTTTCTGAAATAGGCCGTTTTGCTGAAAATTTGTTGATTTTACTGATCCTTTATTTTATTCTGATTCTTAGATGGAATTTGACTCCTGATAGTTATTTGAAAGTATGAAAGCAAGCATGATTGAAAAATTTGCTCAAGTGAGCATTTTACAAAATTTTCATTCACGAAATTCACGCAGTTTTTAACGCGCTACGTATCTCCCACGTTAAAATGACTTTAGTGCATATGTAATATTCTCCAAAAAATAAGCACAAAATCTCTACCGTGCATGAACAGATTTTTTTTTTCTTAACACCAAACTGAACTTTTTTTCAGGATCACCAGCGTTTTCTTAAGGATTTCTTCTATAATATTACTTGCCAGCTAAGCTTACAATAAATAATTTGCACTGAGAACTTTTTTTCCGATTTTAGGTGATCTGGTTGTTCAAAAAAATATACTTGTTTCTCAACTTTATTTCCAACCATTTTATTTATATTGTTGTTGACGTTCTGTCTACTCTGATCGCATAGATTATACATGAATCAAAATTGATTTAAAAATTCACGGTAAAATGTAAAAACCAATTTTGAAGAAAGGGCTCCACAATAAGCTTTATGATGATGAAAAATTCTTCCAGTACAATATTGAAAGAAAATCCTGAATATGAAAATCCTCGAGACTAGGAGGACTGTCAATTGGCATTAGTTGGTATTATTAGACAATACAAACAGCAAATGTTTATTTTCTCATAGCGAAAACACCAAGAATTTATTATAATAGTGCGAAAAATTACAAGCGGAACATGGTAGAGTTAATAAAATCAGTGTTAAACAAAAAAAATTGTTTGTAGGGAAATCGACACACCGTTATAGCAAAACAAATAGTAAATAGTAACTAACAGAATCCTGCGCACGTCCGTGTAATCGGTCATAATACAAACTTATCCCTCGTTGGCATTTCAGATTGTAATCTCCGCTTAAAAGAAATGTATAATATTATATCAATCTTTTTCTCAGTTTGCTTGTGAACACAGTGGCAATTGACAGTAAATAGGATAACATTAACTGGAATTGATAGTTTCCATCACAAAACATCATTCATAAAACAATCTTCTTATAATAGTCCAACCCAGACCGCCCATGCCAAATTGGCAGAGAAAACACGAGTGACCACTCCAGACCGGTACCATTAGCAACCCCATTTTCCAAAGACCCTGCAATCGTCCTCAACCAAAGCCGTCCACTCGACCTGATCGGCAGCAGCGAGCGTTTTTCTTGCGTTCGTACCCTACCGACGCGACGACCGTCGGTTGCCTGGTGAAAGACGGAAAAAAGACAATCTCTGGATAACGACAATGGTTGATCACTTCGCTGACATTCTACTTTCCGGAACGTAAGCCACTCGGAACAAATTCAAGGTAGAACAATGAGGAGACGAGCAGAGGAGTCCCTGATTGTTCTGCTGATAATACGGCGATGGTTGTTGATTTACTGCCTGCCTGCCTGTCTGTTCTGTCTGGAACGAGCCAAGCTTGTTGATTCCATGCTCAGCCTCTCTTGTCTTTTAGTTTTCCTTTTCAAGCTAAAAAATGCTCGCAGTATGCACGAGAATGGGCTAAATTGAATGGGGCTTAGTACAGCAATGGACACACAGACTGGTAAACGTAACATTCAGGTTGAATAAGTAGACAACCGTTAGTACATTAAAGATTAAGACCTGAAATTGATTACAGGTTTGCATTAAGTTAATTTCACAGAGAAAAAATAAAAGTCGCCTAAGCTCAAAGCGTAGACTAAAACATAATACACCATTAGAGTTTTCACGTCAGCATATCTTTGTTTCCACTGCATTGTATTCTCTCGTAGACTTCACGCAGCAGGAGTTTCCTGTCCTCAGACAGAGTTCTATGCAGTAGATGAGGAGCTAAAAATCATCATCACTTTGCCACTCACCTGGAATGTATCGGCGATAACGACGGCTTTCATGCCACCCTGTGACGAGTAGAACACGCAAACGAAGTAGATCAGTACGACGGCTACGTGCGTATCTAGACCTGTTGCCTTAGACAGGGCGATGGCGGGCGCCAGGACGGCCACGGACGTGTAGAATGACATCTGCAAGTACCCGGTGGGAAAAAAAGACATGACAAGAATGAGTTGGGGAATGGTGGAAAGCCTGACGATGTATAACGGAACTCGGTCTTGCGTTATGAACTATTGTTGATGGTGGATGATTTCACTAGTTAGCAAGGTGTGCTCTATCAAATGTAATTTGGTAGGGGTGAAACTTGAAAGCATTCACTAGAATAAATATTGGAAAATTAGGTAGGTACTGCGAGTTAAGGAATAATACTGTGCTGCTTTTCTTCTTCGGTATCGTTGGAGGCGCTTCGTACCCTCTAAATTAGCAACAATCTTAACCGCATGCTTTCGATAGTAATTTCAGTAACAATTGCACTCTTTGGACACAAAATAATTATTTTAGAGAAGTAATCACTCGATCGATGAACATTTTGGGTTGTGATGTTTATTTTCTAATTTTTTTATTGCCTTTCTCCTAGAAAGGTATAGCAATCACTTGCAAAACCGAAAGTATAAAAGTGCTCCAAAGGGCCGAATGGCATATATCACTCGACTCAGCTCGACGAGCTGAGCATTTTCTGTATGTGTATGTGTGTGTGTGTATGTGCAGATTTTTATTCTCACTCACTTTTCTCAGAGATGGCTGGACCGATCTTCATGAAATTAATTGCAAATGAAAGGTCTTGTTGCCCCATAAGACCCTATTGAATTTCATTGTAATTGGATTTTTAGTTTAGAGGTTATGTTCAAAAATGTGAAAATCATGAAACATCAATATCTCCGAAACTACACAACCGATTTGAACAAAATTGATCTCAAAAGAACGGGCTACTTAGAAAACCCTTAAGTTTTGAATTTCATGAAGATTAAACTTGTGGTTCAAAAGTTATGAAAAGAAACGTGTTCTGAAGACTGTTTAATCTCACTCATGTTTCTCAGAGATGGCTGTACCGATTTTCATAAAATCAGTGTCAAATGGAAGGCCTAATTGCCCCATAAAATTCTATTGATTTGTTTTGCAGTCGGACTATTACTTTGCCTGTTATGTTTAAAAATGTGAAATCCAGCTATGCAAAGGAACATATTCCGAAGACTACTTGGACTCACTCACTTTTCTCAGAGATGGCCAACCCGATTTCCACAAAATTAGTGTCAAATGAATGGTCTAGCTGCCTCAGAAGACCCTATTGAATTTTACTGTAATCGAACTGTAACTTCATTTGTAATGTACCGACTTGTGAAAATCACGAAATTTCATTATCTCAGAAACTACACAACCGATTTGATTATTATTATCAGATGAGCGGGCTAGTTAAGGGTTAACTGATGAATTATGATTGAACACGTGGTTTCAAAGTTTAGCTGCCCTACACGTTCCGTTTTCATTTGATTATAATCGAACTTAAGCAACCGTTATGTATAAAATTGTTAATAAAACAACGAAAGTCTATTATCTCAAAGATTACATGACTTATTTGAACATAACTAGTGTCATACGAACGAGTCATCTCTCAAACTTACAAATAACAAACTTCATAACAATTTGATATGTGGCTCAAAAGTTATGGAAAGAAGAGAAATTCAAAGACAATTTAAAACTATACCTGCTTTGATCGATATCTGTGGCCTCAACATAATTTAAATGTGGTATCGTACTATTTGAACGTTCCAAGTTCATTGATTTCTTGCGGTTTGTTTGTAGTCTGCAAATGCACGACGAATCGGCCATAGGATATGATCAAAGTCAAATAACAAATCGTTTGAAATAATTGGTTATATCGAAATGACAACATCCTCGTCTTTTGGCTTCTGTACATCGCCTTTATTATGAATATATTCATATTGGGTGGTGTTCTGTCATTATCAGCAGACTTTCTGGCATCAATCTGACACCGAAAATACCCATATTGGGAGGTATTTTTGGTTGTTTTCCAGAAACTAAAAGTGGTCGTCTTCAAATTCAAAATAGTGTCCAGGGTCAATGTTTGGTTTCTATGCATCATCACGTTTACGGAAATATCCATATTGAGTATTATTCTGTCATTTCCGACTGTTGCCTATAAGTTGCTATTTAGCAATTCAAAATGGTGCCTGAGGTCAATTGTTAGCTCCTTGCATCATTATGGTTCCAGAGATACTCATATTGGATAGTATTTGTTTATTTTAGGCTGTTTTTCACAAAACCGGTGGTCGCCATCTTGGATTTCAAAATGGTATTCAGGATGCTGTTTAAAGAAAAACTCATATTGGGTGATATTTGGTCACTTTGGACTGTTTTTCAGAACCCGAAAGTCGTCATTTTGGACTTTAAAATTGCCTGTGAAATCAATTTCTGTCATCTGGGCGTAATTCTGGTTCCGAAAACATTCATATTGAATGGTATTTGGTCATTTCCGGCTGTTTGCCAGACACCGGAAGTCACCATCTTAAAATTCAAGATTGTGTCTGTGATCAATTTTTAGCTTCTGTGCATCTTTCTGGTTCCAGAAATACTAATATTTAATGGGAATCGTCCATTTCAGGCTGTTTTCCAGAAACCGGAAGTTGCCATCTTACAATTCAAAATGTTGTCTGAAGTCGATTTGTGGCTCCAGTGCATCATTACGGTTCCGGAAATACCCATATTGGGTGGTATTTGGTCATTTGCCGCTGTTTTTCCGACACCGGAAGTCGCCATTTTGGATTTCATAATGGCATTTGGAGACAATTTCTGGATTTTGAACGGCATACTGGTTAAAGAAAAACTCATATTGGGTGGTATTTGGTCATTTTCTGCTGTTTTCAGAAACCGGAAGTCGCCATCTTAGAATTTAAAATGCTATCAGTGGTCGATTTTAGCTCCTGTGTATTATTCTAGATCCGGATATTATTATATTGGGTGGAAATCGGCCATTTTCGGCTGTTTTCCAAAAACCGGAAGTTGCCATCTTACAATCCAAAATGTTGTCTGAGGTCGATTATGGAACATATTTGTTACCACTAAAAATATTCACTTGCCATATGGTTCCATTTAGTTGATTAGTTCGCGAGATGTGCAGAATTTGTGAAGAAACATGTACTTCCAGAAGAGGGAGGGTCGTCAAACCATTATGGACATATTTGTTACCTCTAAAAACATTCACATACCAAATCTGGTTGTATTTTCTTGATTGGTTCTTGAGCTGTGCGAAATTTGTGTTTCATTTTCATGGGATCCCTCCCTTTTAGAAGAGGGAGTCGGGTTTCAAACCATTATATACATGTTTGTTATCACTAAAAACATTTACCTGCCAAGTTTTGTTCCATTTGGTTGATTAGTTCTCGAGATGTGCACAAATTTGTGTTTTATCCAACTATTATGGACATATTAGTTACCCCTAAAACATTTACATGCCAAATTCGGTTTCATTTGCTTGGTTTGTTCTTGAGTTGTGCAGAAATTTATGTTTCATTTGTATGGAACCCCTCCCTTCCAGAAGAGGGAGGGGTCTCAAACTATCATAGGAACCTTTACCGGCACCAAAAACCCCTACATACAAATTTTCACGTCGATCGGTTCGGTAGTTTCCGAGCCTATATGGATCACACAGACAGACAGACAGACAGACTTGACTGCATATTTATATGTAAAGATTACAACATTAATATTTTAGAATCTAAAGAGTGAATATTCATTTATTGGATTGAAGCGTTCATGTAAATCTATTTTTACAAATAAAAAATTGAATGAGAAAGGCTGGGTCTGACCGCTAGGAGGATTAATTTAGGTTTTTTGTTAGGGAATTAGAATTACGTTGTCCACAGATGTGAACTTTTGTAATAAACTATTACTTGCTCAAATCAAGACATTCTGAAATAAATAAACGCTGGAAGTACTGTATGAGCAATACTGCACTACTTAGAGTAAGAGGCAATTCGCACGTTTTGTGCTGTGCTTGAGTACGAATCATATGTCTATAATTGAGAACCTTTACATGGATGTGAAAAGTCAATCCATTCAAACTAAACAATATTCCGATCCATCACGATGGCATCAATCCGCGTACTTCTCACAAACTATTGGAGTGCTACCGGCTTCGGATTCGCACATTAAAATACGATACTACTGACTGAACTGCGTCGAGAAAGACAGTTTGCTATCCAAAATTGGATATGATAATCACAACCTTTGTGCTGCCCCGACAGGGGGGGGGGGATAAAAGCGCTTTGAAGACACACACTGAAAAATACCGCGCTGCTGCTGGGATATGTGACCAACCGGACAAGTGGTTTGTTTGAGCCGAAAGCAAATTCGGAAAACCAGCTGATACTGGCGCAACCCGCTGCTGCTACTGTTAATATAAGACCATCCGTCCGTCTCACCTTCCGCCAAAAGAATACAATTAGTTTGACCAGAAGCAAGCTCGTTTGAAGCCCAAAGAGTTCATTCCCGGCTAACTAGATATACTATTCTGTTGACCTTTTCAGGCAAAACCGGCAAACGACTAATCAAGGGACGTAATTTTCGTTATTTGTTTTGCTTATATCACTTCAGGAAGTGATAATGTAACTTGACGTTCCAACGCGCCAGAAAATGAGGTGTCGAACTTTTGCTTCCTAAAGTTAAAGCTCTGCCCTGATTAGAGTTTTGATTTATTTTTCCATTTGATAACAATTACTAATCGAGCTTTTTGCCGCGATGAGACTGGCGATAATAGGTAAAATCTATTTTTGAGAAGCTTTTATTTTTCGGGCATGGTAACATTATTTTTCAGCAACTGGAAAAATATTTTTATGTTGTACTTTTTGTCATTTACAAAATTAAATAAAATGTGTTTGAAACGCTAAATTTTTGTTGATTTTACTCAAATTGTACAATATTCATTTCCTTATACACTCAAAATTTGATTGGTACGTTTTGGGAAGAACCAAATACTATACAGTCAACAAAATAACATTATTGAGGACGATGTTTGGTTATAATTTCGGCTGAGCAGTCTTGAATAAGTAGAACGATCTGGTTTTTTACTGTCCGACGTTTCGTCACTGATCAGTGACATCTTCAGGGGAAACTGTTGGTGTTTATTAGCGATTAGTGTCTGTTTTAATTCTTAAATTTGTTAACAATTGATAAGAGTTTATCTAGTTGTCTGTGGTTGAGTTGTCTGTGACTTACATAATTCTTGTTCGTTCCTTGTCTGGATGCTTTTTAGAGCTTATCGTCAACATTAATTGGGGCGATTCGGGGTACATTCTACAATATTGGTGTTCATAAAAGTCTATGGTACAATTTTTCTCTTATAAATATTTTGAACAAACTTACAAATCTCTTTGCTGTGGACCTATTGCGATGGCGGATGGTAACGTTATGGGGAGTAGTTGTGATTGTTATTGAGGACATTACAACATTACTGAGAAGTAATGAACAGTTTGCTTCGGAATTCAGCTGCTATACAGCGCTAGTGTGCATGTAGTTTTGAGTATTTTTTTCTTAATTATCTCGTGAATTCGACCACTCAGAAAATTTCCGTTTACAGTAAAGATTCAAAAGCTACTGATTGGTAAATAAATTCGTAAGGAATTCTGCCACAACGTGGTACTAGGCTAGGGGCACCAAAATTCACAGGAATAGTTAAAAGCTATAATCTTTCTAAGGTAGCTATTTCGAGCTTCAGGGCAGTACTTTTTTATCGCAGTTTTTGACCAGTGCTATATTTTCCTACGAAAATTGTCTTAAAGGGCATGAGAAAGGTTTATATATAGTTGCCTTATGTCGAGGTATGACTGCACGTGAAAAAAGGTAAAATATGGCACAAATACCAAAGTTTCCATTAATCGAAATCAACAAAACATCAACGAAAAATGTCGAAAAAATACAGACTGTTGAAAAAGTGAAAAATATCAGAAACATCAACAATGTCAAATACAAACAATCCCAGGGAAAATAAAAGAAAAGTTTTTTCCAGCAAGTCATTTCCGATTTCGCTGAAACTTTCCACAGTTGTTTTTTTTAAAGAGGTCATTTTTTAACATCAGTTTTTCATGTAGATTCACGACTGCTGTTTAAAAAGGGATTATACAAAAATGTGACACATAAAATAAAATATTTTATATGAGAAAAACGGCTTGTTTGATTGGAATGGAGTCTTCAGCAAAGATGTAAGCAATAAAATTACCGTTATAGAGAAAATCTATAAACTGTAAAATAAAATTTATTCTGGGCAAATTTTTCAAATTTTAACAAAATATATCTCAAAAAGTACCCTTTTTCAAAAATCTCATTTATTTACACAACGATGTTTACAACAGTATGTCAAAATTTGGTGATTGTAAATTGAAAAAAAGTAATTTGTCTTCGGCAAAGTTGTGGGTAGCATTTTAGAATTTTACATGAAAAACATTTAGAACCCTGAAGTATTATGATCAAAATTCGGAATACAGTATTTTTTTAGGATGTGTAGTCAAATTTCCTCTGGCTTTTAGCAATCTCTTTGGTAGGTTTATTTATGAGTCAAAATATTTCATATCAATGGAAATGTTAAAGTTTGCTCTTTGAAGAAAATTAGTCAAGGAATCCAACATCATTGAATCTTTCAAACGAGAGGTGCATAAATTTGCTTGATCACAATAAAATTATTTGTGTAAATGTGCCGAGTACCAACGCCTTTCCTACCCTATATTTCGCAATAAGTATCACCCCCTTACTCCGCTCCGCCTTCAGTCTTTTCGTAATTTGTGTACAACGCTTTACAGCATTTTTGGGAGAAAAATCAAGTTTACTCTGATATGCTCATAATTTCTTTGCTTATTTTGCTAATATCGCTGGAACTGGATATGTCAAAAATGAAAGAAAACGCCAAAAATGCTCTAATCGTCATATATTTCGAAATTTTTCAACATTTTTTCAATGCGAAAAGTAGCAATTTAATTCAGATGATGCGAATAAGTCTAAAATGTAAAAAATAAAGTAAATCAAAAATGTCATACAAGTCACAAACCTTAATGACAAATATATAATTGAATCCAAAATTTCATAAATGAAATAATGAATAACATGATGTCATAGCCAAATCTATGTGTGAAACTGTGACTAAAAATAATATATTTCATTATGACTCGTTTCCATGATTTTCAATATTTTAAAGTTTTTCTACAAAACTGTGCGATTTTTATGAGTTCATACTTTTTCTAGATATTGTAAAACGCTATATTTAGAAATTACAAAGTTATTTGAAAAATACGAATTTTCATGCAAAAGAATTTTTTTCATTAAAACAACCGAAAAGACTCTATTAGACAAATTATCTTATATTCTTTTGGAAGTAAGATAGTAGTGCTTCCAGAATATCAAATAGTCGATTACGTATATTTGCGTGCTAAGAAGTAATTTAAAGTTAAACAAGGGTAAAAATCCGTTAATGACTGAATTACTTTTTTTTATTTTGAACTATAGCTAGATCAAATTTTCAGCAAAAATATGTATTCTGTTTGGCTATTAATTTCGTAAAAGATATAAAATATGAAGAAAATCCAGGAAAAAGACACCTTCGAAAAAGTTGCTAGAAAAAATATTTGCCACAACTTTCTCGAAAACCCTGGCAGTCTATCTCACAGCCTAAAATAATAAGTTTTTCAAAAATAATCACTAAATCGTCCATTCCGGAAGAAACGCAATAAAATGCATAGAAACCAAATTGCTAAATTTCCAAATATGGTATAACACTAAAATCAAATTTGAGGACGCTATTGATTCAGAGCACGAGCTCAGCTAAATGAAACACTGTGAATTTGAGGGTTTCCGATATTTCTGGAAGAGTTTCATAACGCCCAATTAGCTTTGATCGATCATTCGAACAAACGAGTAGAAGAGAGTAAACAAAAAAGAGAGAGAAAGACGGATAGAGGGAAAAAAATGAGAAAAAAAAGGAAAAGCTAAAAAAGAAAAAGAAAAAGAAAACAAAACGTGAAAAGGGATCAGAAAACAAAAAACACCTGTAGAAAAAAAAAATAAAGTGCAAAAGAGTGTTTATACGTGAAACTTAAACATTTTACTTACACAAAAAGCCAAAATATTTCACTGGAAACAATTACGCCTAATTATATTGATCAAAGAACATATTTGTGTCTTTTATACATGAACATCACTTTACGGAGGCAGCATCCTCCTTACTGCGGAAACAAGAGTAGCGCTCATGTCTAAGCGGGGCAAGAAAGCATCAGCCACTTTTTCGAGCAATCACATTACTAGTGACTAGAAATATTTCCATAATTATACTTGATTTATTTTAGGCGAAATGGTCCAAGCGATAAAATGTTCTTCTTAAAATCCAGTTTGAAACAATAAATTCTATAGAAACAGAACATAAATTTTCGAGTTCAACCAATCAGCCACCATAACAACAACAGCTTGTATTGAATCTTGAGCAAGATCGAGTACTCAGCCAGTATTTTATAAAACAATTTGGATTTTCATAAATTGAATGTACAAAGAAATAAAAAGATTCATATGAAACATATAGACAATCAAGAACGTCCGTGAATTGTCGTGTCACAAAATAAGGCGGCAACATTTTCATAGAAAAGTAATTAATTAGTATGTCGTTGGCTTTGACAAATTAATACATGTTAATAGGGGTAATGGAAAAGCTATGTCAGCAATTGTCAGCGTTTCAGTTCTCATAGCAATGATCATCAACAGAACGTTTCCATGAATTACTTTATTCTATCTACTGTCAGTTATGCTTCAAACTAGAGAAAAATAATAGAGGCTAGAAATTTTAACCTTGCCAAAGGCTCATGCTAAACAAAGTTATAAACCAAATGAAGCCATTGAGTTTTGGTTATAATTGATCCATCAGCTACACTCAGATTTGGGTTCTGTTATCCCCCTGTTAATTGGTTTTCTGGTTGATTTCGGTCTAATCGAAACGAAATGATTTACGTAGGGCTACTTGCTACTGCTGCTGTGGCAACAGAATTGCTTTTTCTTTTCTAGGTTAATTGAATGATGAATGTGGGGCTTGAGTGATTGAATTTTGAAGCTCGAATTAGATGAGAATGAAAGGATCTTAGGTTGAGAATTGCGCATTAGACTGGGGTTATGATAGAAATTAACAAAAACTGATGGCTATATTTATTGGCATCACATTTACCTGCAAAATGTACAAAACTGCTCCGAAAACTCTCAGCTTATTGTTGAACCGTGTTCCCAGATACTCGTAGCAGCTGGTCAAATTCATTTTATAATAGATGGGGTAAAACAACTTGACAGCAACCGGTGTCACCAGCAGGGCAGAAATTACTGAAAATGGGAACAAGTGAGTTAACAGTTTTGCAAATAAAAATCGCATGAAAAAGCTTACCAATGAGAGCAAATTGTGTACCGTTGTAAAACATCTCCGACGGGTTTCCCAGCAGCTCGATTGCGGTGATGAAACTCGTTGTCAAACTCAGCGTAACTGGGAACACTGTCATCCCGGAGCCGAGCAAAAACTCATTCGAGCTGGGATCGCCCTCTTCCGTTTTCTTTGGCTTTACGAAATATCCGTAAAAAACTCCTACGAAAAAAAGCAAAAGTAATTAGAGTTTGAAAACGATTTTACCTGGCAATTGGATCGGAGACTCATTTGCCATTTGCATTGACTCATTTTGCTTTTTTTGCCAATGGTAGCAAGAAAAAAAGAGGATCACAAATGCATTCCATAAACATAATTACAGTTTCAATTTATACTCTCCAGTAATTTCGATAAATGCTTTCGTACTAGAATTGTTGTTTAATAGCCAACAGAACGTAGAAAACTGACTCAACTGCAAATAAAAGCCAAACAACACGACCATTATTACGGAATTCATCTATTACAAAATAGGCAAAGAAGAGCTGGTCAACTTAAAAATCATTATTTACGGTAATTACTATCATGGTAATAACACATCAAGGTATTTTTCCCTTCACCAATCAAAATGCATGCAGGGCCAAATTTCTGAAATTTCTTTAAACATTGAAAATTGAAGACAATTTGACAGCTCCAATTGAAAAAAAAATGGAATGCTGTTCTTCTGTGCCATTTCATAGTTATGCTCTGCTATGGCTTTTTAACTTTTCTTTAAATTATCTTGTTGTTAAGTTGCTTTCGAAAAAATATTTACGTATCTCGTGTATCATACAAAATCAAAACCTCCTAATCAACAAGTTACAAGCGGAACCGTTATGTTTACAGTTTAACAGGTTGTTTCGAAACATCGAGAACCATCGGAGCGTAATAGCTGCTCCAATGCATCACATCGTATGGATGGAACAGCTTTTAATGAACGACGCACATAAATCACGCCGATGCATCTTTTACGATAACAGCTGCCATTCGGCAGCTACCGGGTTCTAATTAGCGGGTAAACTCATTTACGCGCCGCAAAATTGGTTCCACCTGTTTGAAGTTTTTGCACACTGCCAAAATGACAAATATTTGACACCCTTTTAATAATTACTAATCAACACTACATTCGATTCTCGCCTCCTGGGTGTTTTAACAATAACGTTATTTCGTGATCGAAATAAATTACGCAAATATTTCCACCGTTGCGCTTTGAACTAATCGCACTACAAACGCTTGCTGTATCCGGATCGCGCACTGCCTAAAAGCGGTAATAGCGGAATAAATCTAAAACAAAGAGCAATAACTAGTTTCAAAGCACTATCCGCAGGGAATTACACACCGGTACGCCTCATTAGTGGTATGGCAAGATTTGCTTCTAAGCGCGTGCAGCAATGTGTCACCCACATAATTTCTTGAGCAATGCATTTTAACAACTCAATTATCACACATGTTACAGACAAACGATGCACGAATAATATCAAACCGTGTACCATAGCAAATCAATCGAAACTACGCCAAACGATCACCTGCAAATCCAGAAGAAACTAGCCGGAAAGTGTGATACAAAACTATGCGCCACGCGGGGCAGTGTTGCCGCTTTGATTCCTTGACAAAATTATCTCAAAAGTAAATGAATATTACTCACCAATTCCAAGCGAAACGATCAGCATAAATCCGACAGCCGAATAATCGTACGGTGTAAATGCTCCTTGATGCAGATTCTCCTCACTGCCACACTCCGGCCATACTTCGAAACCGTGCTGCTCCTGAGCAGCTCCAACCGAAACCGCTCCCATAAGTAAGACAATTGGCCACATTTTTATCTTAAATTGAAGTTACCTAACCTTTTCTATTAAACTGATCTATATGTATATTTGGTATCAATCGGTGTACAGCTTCGTTAGGTTTGTTATTGACGCAACTCAATTACTATCACTTCTTACTTTTTTTTCCTCTCAGTTCCAGTTTATACCGTTTCACTTATCACTGCTGTCTCGCGTTCAATTGTCTCTTGGGGGAATCAATTTACATTTCCGGCTGCCCGCAGGGGTCAGCAATATAAAAAGCATATATAAAATATCGACGTTTCGTTAATCAATATCACACACTTTTCACACTCAGCAACGCTGCCGGCAGCCCGGATCGCCCCAGTTGGGAGCCGCTTTATCTGGAAAAGAGATGGGAAAAAAGTATGAAATTCAACGCTTTATGAACGGCTGGCAGGTCGACCGAGGTGCTAAATGATAGCTTTTTTTTTGGACAATTTAATATTAGATCTGTTAGCAAATATCGGTCGGTGATTGTTGGCACATCGTTGAAATGTGCTAATCGTTGCTAAATGAAAAATTTGCACGTTTTTACGAATCTTGCCCAAATTACGGTTGTTGATGAGTCGTACAAACTTATTTGTTGTTTATCATGGTACCAGTTCTCATGCAAAAATAATTGGCTTACCCTACAATTAATTAGACTTTTCAAGTTTGGCCCAAGAGCTCATACTGGAAAAAATGAAAGACTATAGCTTTTTACCGGTCCAGTGAAATTGGGTGCCCCTAGCCGGGTTCGTCGTTTCTCCGTTTGCTTACGAGAAAACTTCATGGAAGTCTCTAGCGACTTGATGCACTTCCGAGCAAGCAAAGGGCCCCAAAATTCACAGCGTTAACACATTTTTCCTGTTTGAGCTCTAAGCTGATTTTTTTTTCGCTTTTGTCGACCAGTGGCCAACACAGGTTTGCTCTAGAGCAGTTCCATCAAAAATGTCCCAGTTTTAATATTTTTTTTAAATTGTCATTTGTCATTGCAAAGACGTTTCTATAGGAAAAAGATGCCGTCTTGTGCTGTTGGTTTAACTTTTGGAACACGACTCATTTTTGAAAAGATATTTTTTTTATTCTCGCTTATTTTCCGTCGGTCTAGTTCCGCCACTGTTGTGGCCAATCACCGACGCCCAGGGAGGCGACTCCACACCCAGGACCCTAACTCACGACCCGTTTATTAACGGACCGGCGCCAACGGCTTTACTTCCTCATGCGATGGAAGGCGTGATCCCGGAGATTTTTTCGCCTCAGAAAATCTCCCGGTGTCGGCTAGGATTGAATCTAGACCAGTTGGGTTGGTTGTGAATGGATCACGCCGCCTCACAACCATCGACACCTATGTCGGCGGTGGGATTCGAACCCAGGCGTCGAGCGTGGTTGGCGGAGACGTTACCAACCACACTAGGCCCCCGCTCTCATTTTGAAAAGCTATTGAAAATGCTATTTTGGGAAGGTAGTGATGATAAGAAATATTTTTAGACCCAAAACCGTTTGTTTGATCGGTGTGACATCTTCGAGAAAGTTGTAGACAATACAAAAAAATTATACACTCGAAAAAAATTTTTTAATATGAAAAACTGTTTATCTATAAAAGCTCATTTTTTTAAAAATCCAATTTAATTATGTAAAAACTACAAAAGATTACCTAAACAATGCAACCGGTCCGATCATGGAGAAATCAGGAAAAAAAGTTTTGAAATTTGAAAAAACATATTTTTTCTCTCACAGGGTAAATTTCTTTATGGAAGGATAAAATTATTATCTACAACTTTGCCGAAAACACTATGTCAATCAAACAAACCGTTTTGACTGTAAAAATATTTTAAATTCCCCTTAGAGTGCTCTATTAGAAATCAAAAATATTTTTACAGCCAAAATAGTTTGAATGATTGGCATAGTGTTTTCAGCAAAATTGCAGATAACAACTTTGTCCTTCCAAAAAAAATGTGCACCTCGAAAAAAAAAATTATTTATAATTAAATTTTTTTTCAAAAATTGTATTTTTTTTCTTGATTTTTCCATGATCAGACCGGTTGCATTGTTTAGGTAGTCTTTTGTAGTTTTTATGAAATTGGATTTTTCAAAAATGAGCTTTTTTAGATAATAAATTTTTAATTTTCTTCTAACTTTTTTTGCAAAAAATAAATATTTTCTTTAAGAGTGCATCATTTTTTCGGAAAGGCAAAATTGTTATCTACAACTTTGCCGAAGACGTCACATCGATCAAACAAACCGTTTTGGCCCTAAAAATAAAAAGGATAGCAGCCCAAGACCGAGGGACATGGCGACGTATTCTGGATTCGGCACTGGATCGATAATTGGTCTGTCGCCTTAAAAGTAAGTAAGCTCTTCAGATCTTTAGATCTTTAGCTTCTTAGCTCTTTAGCTTATTGGCTTTTTATCACTTTAGGTCTTCAGATCGTTAGATCTTTAGCTCTTTAACTCTTTAACTCTTTAACTTTTTAGCTCTTTATCTTTTCAGCTCTTTATTTCTTAAGCTCTTCAGCTCTTTAGCTTTTTAGCTCATCAGCTCTTTAGCTTTTTAGCTCATCAGATCTAGCTGTTGATCTCCTCGGCTGTTTAACTGTTTAACTCTTTAGCCCATAAGATTTTCAGCTCTTTAGCTTTTTAGTTTTCTAGCTTTTCAGTTCTTTAGCTCTTTGGTTTTTAGCTCTTTAGCTCTTCAGCTCCTCAGCTCTTTAGCTCTTCAGCTTTTTGGCTTTTTCACTCTTTAGCTCTTCGGTTCTTTACCTCTCAAGCTTATTAGCTCTTTAGCTCTTTAGTTCTCTAGTTCTTTAGCTTTTAAGTCTTTAGCTCTTCAGTTCTTTAGATCCTTAGCTCTTTAGCTCCTTAGCTCTTAAGCCCTTTAGCCCTTTAACTCTTCAACTCTAGCTTGAGGTCTTTAGCTCTTTGGCTCTTTAGCTTTTTAACTCTTTAACTCTTTAACTCTTTAGCTTATTAGCTCTTTGACTCTCCAGCCCCTTATCCCTTTAGCCCTTCAGCCCTTTAGTTCCTTAGCCCTTTGGCACTTTAGCTCTTTAGCTATTCAATTCTTTAGCTCTTTAATTCTTTAGCTTTTTAGCTCTTTAGATCCTTAGCTCTTTAGCCCTTCAGCCTTTTAGCCCTCCAGCTCTTTAGATTTTAGCTCTTTGGCTCTTTAGCTCTTTTAGCTCCTTTAGCTCTTTAGCTCTTGAGCTTTTCAGCTCTTTGGTTCTTTAGCTCTTTAGCTCTTTAGATCCTTAGCTCTTTAGCGCTTTAACTTTTTAGCTCTTTGACTCTTAAGTCCTTTAGTTTCGTATCTCTTGACCTCTTTAGCTCTTTAAGGTGAACCTTACTGAATCCAAAAATAGCCGACTTCGAGTCACCACTTCGAATTTTCGAAAGCACAAGAGCCAGAAATGCTATTTTATGTTTGCTGTGGTGAAGCAAACATAAAATAGAATTTTCATAGGGAACGCAATGAGTATTTCCGAGTCTTGTGCTTTTGAAAAATCGAAGTGGTGACTTAAAGTCGGCCATTTTTGGATTCAATGAGGTTTCACCTTAACTTTTTAGCTTATGTATCTTTCATTTGTTTACTCTTTTTCTTTTATCTCTTCACCTCTTTCATTTTTTATTTCTTCACCTCTTTTATTTTTTATCTCTTTATCTCTTTTATCCGTTTTCTCCTCACTTCTTTTATCTTTTATCTCTCCACTTCTATTATCTTTATTTCTCCGCCTATTTTTTCTCATTAATCTCTTCGTCTGTTTTATCCTTTATCTATTCACCTTTTTTATCCTTTATTTCTTCGCCGCTTTTATCCTTTATCTTTTCATTCCTTACATCTCTTATCTATTCAGCTCTTTTATTTTTTATCTTTTGGCCTCATTCATCTTTTATCTTTTATCTTTTCACCTCTTTCATCTTTTATCTCTTCACCTCTTTTATTTCTTCAGCTTTTTCATCTTTTACCTCTTCATTCCTTTTATCTTTCATCTATTCAGCTCTTTTATTTTGTATCTTTTTGCCTCTTTTATCTGTTATCTCTTCACCTCAATTACGGAACGCATAAAGGGGGGAAGGGGGGTTGAGTCAGCATTACATATTGTTACATATTGTTACATAGGGGGGGATTCATATCGAACTTTATTTATTGCTACATGGAGAGGGGGCTGAAATCATAGATTTTGAGCGTTACGTAATTTGTGACGCCTTCCATCTTTTGTCTCTTTATCACTTTTGTCTTTTATCTCTTCGCCTCTTTTATCTTCTATCTCTTCGCCTCTTTTATCTGCTATCTCTTCATTTTTTTTATCTTTTATCTCTTCACCTCTTTTATGTGTTATTTCTTCACCTCTTTTTTATTTCATCTCTTCACAGCTCATACATCATATATTTCTTCATCTTTTATCTTCACCACTTTTGTCTTTTATTTTTTCACCTCCTTTATATTTTATCTCTGCACCTCTTTAATCAGCTATCTCTCTATCTCTTTTTTTATTGTCTCGATTTTTTTCCTGTATCATTTGTTTCATTTCTTCAAAATTTCTGTCTCTATTTCTTCATATAATATTCAAAATAAGTTATTATTTCTTGTATTCGTATCATATTTTTAATTGTTAATTTTCCAGATATTTTTCTACGTTAATGTTTTTATATGCCTTCTGTCTTGCTAACGCTGGAATGCTATCTTTGTCTTATTTTGTTCTTTGCATCCTTTTATTTTCCTACCTTTACTTGTAACTTCCGTTACCTTTAACTTTCCATAATTTATTATTTATTCATTTTTATTTACTTGGCATTCCGTCATAATGACATGGCCTGATTTACAAAGCTTCTCCAATTCACTCGGTTATAAGCTACCGCTCTCCAATCCCTGGGACACCGTGTACTCTCTGCCAGATCTAGCTCCACCCGGTCTACCCATCTTGCCCGCTGCGCCCCTGGTCATCTTCTCAATTTCCATAATTTATCTCTGCAATTTATCGACTATCTTTTTATATCTGTTTCTGTATGTCTGGGTGAAAAAATATTTAAACTCAGAAGTAATTTCTTAAAAGGGCGTATGATTCTAAACGTACGCTAAATTTGAATCATCGATGCTCAGAAATCTTTGATAGTGTAGAAAAACTGTCTGAAAGTGAATTCTAAGGAACTGATGATGCCTTGTAAAAAATAGACACCGTACAAATCATACTATAAAATACTAATAGACACTAAGTTTTTATATAGAAAAATAAGAGATTTTTTTTTTCAAATTGTTGTTTGAAAAAACATCGCCATCTCTAGAACCTAATTATTCTTATAAGAATCTAAATTGAAAGCAAAAATGTGTCTCCATTCTAAACCTTTCACCTAATGTTCCAGAATAATCTCAAGGCATCATCAGTTACCTACAAATCATTTTCAGACAGTTATTTATATAACCAATGGTTTCGATCTTCAACGCTTTGAAAAGAGCCTATGCCAAAATGCAAGCCCCCAGTTTGGAACATTACTCTTGAGCCTGAGAATTTTTCCACCCACGGAAAAAACGCAGTTTGCAAAGTCAAATAAAAATGATCAATATTGGACAATAAATCATTTGGCATGGCTTTGCTTCTTTTCAATACTGCAGCTTTAAAAAAAAATATCCCGATTTTGTTAAATAATTTTACGATAGAATAGTACTTTTTCAATCCTGAGGTAGCTGAATTGCTGTAACAACACTTAAACAGTGAAAAAAAAGACGATTTGATGTCACAACAATATGCAAGCATGAAAATGTTATATTAATCCATCTTTCTCAGATTTTCGATAAAAGTTCAATAAATCTGGAAAGGGCCTCTCTAGAATCAATATTTGATAAACGAGTTATGATAATTGACTCGATCGTAAATCCAGTATTGTTTTGACTCGTTGATTATATTAAAATATATAAAAGCGCCTTTGTATTGAGGTACGCATCTTTCTATCCCCAGGTCTTGAAATTTCAATAAGAAAATTAATAATTTTAACTCGAAAGGTTAATATCCAGCCTTGAACGTTGTTGCTGCCACATTTGAAAATGTTAAAAGAAAGGAAGTATTATATAATTTACCACTGTATAACAAGTGGATCCTCCACTGTATAATTACAGCTGATTGTCTGACACTGAATACCAAACAAAAAATATATATATTCCATGACCTCCATTGCAAACTCATCCAAGAAAAAACAAGCAAAAAAAACCCACAAAGATATCTTCATCAGTCCTTATCACTAGTTAGCACACTAACATGTCACTCGACGAAGACGGCGACAACGTCGCAAAGCGCCACTGCCGCATCAGCACCCGTGTCATGATTATCTCTTCCACGGGCCATGATTGCTACTTCCACGAAATGGATACCCAACCGTCGAAAAATGAAACTGTTAAAAAGCCAACAATGCCATCGTTTCTGTTCGCACTGCCTGCACCGCCGACGCCTCCGTTTCGCGACGCCGCCACGATCGGCGATCACATCGAACACATGAGGCAGGAAAAAAGTGGCTCCAAACGGTTCAAACTGACACGTGCCGGTTCAATCTGCATCCCGCCGAGATGAATCGAGAGGGCCACCTTATTGGGAGTTGCTGCACGCGAGCCCGAAGAAAACACAGCACAAACACAAGCTAGGTCGGAGTATGACTCAACGAAGACGGCGGCCGAAGTTGGAGAGCCGAAAGTGTCTCGAAAGTGTATGCTTCCCCCCAGAGAATGCAGGCTCGGATTGATCTTCGCAGCCCACGAGAAGACCGCGATCAGCTGTACTTTAGGCCACAACACAACAGTGGACGACATTCGCGTGGACCAATGAACCGTCGGGCTAGAGCATAACATTTGCACACATTTTTCCGGTTTCGCGATCGTTCGTTTTGTTTTGCTCCCCGCCAGGTTGGGGGTGTTAAAAACCGGTTCGAATCGGTTAGAAAACGGAACAACAAAAGAAACAGTCCTCGCCTGGTGCTTCTAGACGCGATAACGGTGCACGATAACGATCGGTGTATTGTATAGCGAAAATCGAGTAGTAGCGGTTATGTTTAAACGTTGCGCCCATACAAATTGGGCGCTAAGGTGATTTCGTGGATGCGTGAGAAAACGTGCTGCACAGCAGACCGCGTGTGAGGTCAATGACAATACTTTGACCGATTAGTCATGCGGCGGGATGGAGAGGGGGATTTTTCAACGTGGCAATAGTTTCAACTGGATTGATCGAGATTGGTTGAGACAATTCCGAGCGTTGTTTTGCTTTTCGCCTCAATGACGTCAAAGCCGCGATCAATTGCTGAAAATCGTTTGCCTTGTTTAATTGAGTGCTGTGGCAGCAATCAATAACCTTCGCGCCAAGTTTCCGAAATGAGACGATTTGCGTCCGAGTGCGAAGGTCTTCAGGGGTTACTTTCTGTGGTTTGTTATGGAGCTTGGGGATATCCTATGATCTTCGGAGTAGATTTGTATACACGACGATACTGACGCAGAGTTTTCATTTCAGTACGAAATCATTCGAAAATATTTCACGCAAAAAACATTCTCAGTGACTTTTTACTTGCGATGCACTCATTTAACTACTATGTGTAATTTCCTGTTTACCCATTACCCAGTTTATGAAAAGTGTACAAATCATTTAACAAAACTCTCAAATATATCAAATTTGAAACAATTGTATCAAATGTAAGGTTATGAAGTGCAAAGCGAAGAGTGATGCCCAAGTTGTTGCTAAGAAAATTAATGAACATGTTTCTGCTTCAGTACCATAACTTACGAAGGGATGGCTAGAATCCGCCATATCGAATGTTTTGAAGTTAGTTCTAACAGATTTGTAACAGAACAGACATAAGATCAGAAATATTTTTTTTCATCTTTTAAACTTCATTTCCTACATCCGTGATCGCAAAAAAAATTGCAAATATTATTTCTTCTCGCGCGTATATTAAAAATTTGTAATGATTTTATTTCAACTTATAATCTGTTGAAATGCTTTTAAAAATTTATCAAGATTTAAAGTTCTCTATTTGAAAAATTAAAGAAAAATTTCGATATTGATTGACATATATTAAATTACCACATTTTTCTGTCTCAAAAAATGGAATTGAATGTTGAAATTCTCAAGAAGCATAAAAAATGAATATTATATAAATTAAAATCTGGGTTCAGGAATCAAAAGGCATAAAAGTCACTGAAACATAACAATTTTACAAATCTACTCGTGAAATCGTTTCGGAGTCATAACCATTTTGCGACGCAAACATATCCAATAAAGCCAAAAGCTCCTGAGTCAGGTTCATGAAATAATCTGACATTTATTCTATATACAGTTTCGTGCAAGAAAATTTGAATCAAAAATCTTTCAAGGTTCAAAGTGAGAAATTCTGTTTACATTTAATAAGTAAAATGTTTGAATTTTATGTCTCCATCTTTTTTCCCAGTCTTTCTAATCAACAGAAAACATTGAAAAATCCATGATTCTACATTTCAAGTTTCAAATAAAAGAAAGCAAAATTCGATACCCAAAATCAAAAATTTCTAAATCCCAGGCCCCAAAATTCGAAATCTAGAAACCTAAATCCAAAATTCCAACTCTGAAGACGCAAACTTGAGGTACACTAAATGTATACTCTAAACTCGAAATTTATCCAACGAATCGGAATCGAATCCTAGATCTGAAAATGAAGAAGTCCGAAAAAAAAATCCGCAAACAATGAACCTCAATTTAAAAAACCGTAGAAGATTGCAGTTGGATTTTTAAAGCTCAAAATTTGCTATATCGTTTAACCAATAAATCAAAATATAAAAATTCTAGGCTCAATGTGTGAAAGTTTAGGACAAAATATTTAGAACATTTACCTCGAATATTGAAATCAAAAGTATAAGGTCTGGAATTTGCATCCCAAAATCTAAAGCTTTTAGCAAGAGCAATATCCAACACCCGAAGTCCGAAATTAGGATTTCAGACACCGAGTCCAAAATCCACGAGGAAGAAATGGACTCCATCGAAAAACTAATATCTAGCGTTTAAAGTCCAAAATCCATAAGCAGATCTCTCATATCAAAAAGGAAAAATTCGAAATTTGAAGCATGAAGTTGATTAGTTAGAGTGAAGATGATATTTAAAGTCCAAAGTTAAATTTCATCTAAGATCTGGCTTTCGAAATCTGATATCCGAGATTCAATAACTAAGATCTGATATTTAAAATGTGGAAATTATTGAGATATCAATCAAAACTTCGAAACTACTTCCATCCTAGATTTACTATTCCCAAATTTAAGAATAAGAAGTTTCAATATTGGAGTCGAAAATTGAAAACCTAAAAAACAGAATTCCCTTTCGTATCAAATCTGAAATCTGAAATCAGTAATTCGAAGCTTGAACTAACATTCAAGATCCGGAATCCTAATCCAATAGTCATCAAGCCAATGACAAGAATCCGGAATGTACATTTTGCGCAACAACATTTGTTTAAAGAATCATTTAAATGTTAAAAACTGTTGAAATTTTTTCAGGTAAGCGTCTTCATATTCTTAAAAAAATATTCAAAATTCCTTGGTTGTTATTCGATATCCAATTAATAAAATTTATAATCCAAAGATTCAAAAATCGGGTCTCAAAGTGAGGAATTCAATGTCTGAAATTTTGGCTCCAAAGTCGGAAATATAATTAACTAAAATAGTCAGCACTGTGGAATTTTACGGTCCAGAGCTAAATTTTAACTGACACTCAAAATTAAATATCCAAAATCCATATATTGAAAAAACCAGAAAAAATTCCTCATTTCAGAATCACACATCCCAAACTATTGAAACCAGAATTTTGATATCTTAATCTAAAATTTAAAGTCCGAAAACTTAGCATGAAATTTTGAAAAAATTTATAATATCAGAAATTCGAATTTTAAGCCAAAGTTTAAGTACAGAATATTCAAAATTTTAAATTTCTATTCCACAAACAAAAATATCCCGAAATTGAAGCTGAAAGTTTGAAAACTCCACGTATGAATATCTAAATCCGCAGGTTACAGTCCGTAATCCGTATCCGAGTCGGTATATCGAGATGCGAAAATGGAGTCTAAAAACCAATGTAAATCCATCCGATTTCTAAATCCTAAATTCTAAAATCCGAAATTTCGATATTTAAAACTAAGAATAAAAGTTAGTAAACCAAATTTTGAATTCTGAAACAAAATATATAAAATCTTGAAATCGATTATCCAAAACTGAAATCATAAATTCAAGATCCAAGAATCGAGTCCCGAAATCTGGAACACAAATTCATATCCTCTTCTTAATATAATAAATTTCATTTCTTCTAAATATAATAATTTCTTCTTTTCATCGTTTTCACTGTCCCCATGAAAACACAAAATCGAAATCAAAAACTGTGGTTCTAAATATAAAAATCATGAAAGGAACCTAAATTCGAAGTCCACAATCAGGTACTCAATACCAAAAATCCAAAACCTATACTCCTAAGTCGCAAACTTGGAGTACTAAATACATAATCATATCTGCAAATTTTTAAAGGCCACACTAGCTGACATTCCAAATCTGATTCCCGGGTCCTTGAAACGGAGGAGTCTGTATTCCAAAATTTACACTCTGCAAGGTAAAACATAACAAACTTTCAACTTTGAAGATCTAGATAGAAAAACCCAACATTTAAATATCGAAATCCGAAGGTTAGAATCCGTAATCTGTATCCCAGAGTCTAAAACCACAAAATACAAGTCAGGATTTCAACATCCAAGACAAAAAATTTTAACATCTGATTCCAAGATTCCAAGATCAAGAATCGAGTCCCGAAATCCAGAAGCCGAAATGGAAATATAATAAATTTCATCTTTTTATCGTTTTCACTGTCCCCATAATAACAAAAAAAATCGAAATTGAAAACCCTAAATTCAAAATTCGAACAAAGGAGCCTAAATTCATCAATTTAAACTCCGCAAATTAAACTTTGAATTTTGAAATCCGAGATTGGAAAACCTAACATTTGAATATCGAAATCCGAAGGATTGAATCCGTTATCTGTATCCCAGAGTCTAAAACCACAAAATGCAAATGCTTTTATATCCAACACCAGAGGTTAGACATCAGGATTTCAACACCCAAGAAACGAAGATTTTAACATTCGAGTCCCGAAATCGAGAAATCTAAATCTAATCCAAAATGGATACATAATAATTTTCATCTTTTCGTCGTTTCCACCGTTCCCACAATAACAAAAACTCGAAATTGAAAACTGTGGCTCTGAATTTAAATTCGCAAAAGAAGCCTCAGTCCGAAGCCCAAAATCAGGTGCTCAATTCCAAAAATCAAAAAATTTAGAATCAAAAATCCGATATTTCAGCTCCGAAGTCGCAAATTTTTGGTACTAAATGCCTAATCGATAGTGCAAAATTTTATGATCCAAAGTAGCGCACATTCTAAATCTGATCTCTGAGTTCTCAAAACTGAGAAGTCCGAAGTCCAGAACTTAAGCTTCGCAAATTAAAACAATCCCAAATTTTGAACTTTGAAGTTCTACATTGCAAAACCCGGCATTTCAATATCGAAATCCGAAGGTTAGAATCCGTAATTTGTGCTTTCATACCCAACAGCAAAATTTAAACATCAGGATTTCATCGTTTCCACTGTCTCCATGAAAACAAAAAAAAATGGAAATTCAAAACTGTGATCCTAAGTTAAAAAATCAAAAAGGAACCTAAATTCCAGCCTAAAATTAGGTACTCAATACAAAAGATCCAAAAATCTAGAATCAAAGATCCGAAATCTAAACCCCGAAGTCGCAAACTTATAATTTAGTCGAGACTACTAAATTTAACGGTCCCCAGTAGCCTGCTATCCGAATTCGTAAAACATAGAAATCCGAAATCCATGATTTAAATTCCACAAATTTAAACATTTGGTTCGATATTTAACATGAATATCAATATTCGAAAGATACCGTCCGTAATCTGTATTCCAAAGTCCAGAACCATAAAATGCAAGTGCACATCAGGGTTTTAACATCCAAGATATGAAGATTTTAAGATCCAAAAACCGAGTCTCGAAAATACAAAATCTAATCTTGGGTGGAAAAGTGGAGTCCGAAAAGTGGAAAAGTGGGGTGGAAAAGTGGAAATCGAATCCAAGCGTTTAAAGTTCAAGCTCTAGAGTCTGTTCTCTCATCAATTTTTTTCCGACTTTGAAAATTCTATTTAAATCTGAGAAACCAACGTTTGTACCCAGACTTCCAAACTATTTTCTTTACTCAGGTTACTCAATCTGAAACTTTTAAACCTGAAGTTTCTATATAAAGTTTTAAAATGACTTTAGAATTTTGAATCGTAGTGTCTAAAACCCAAAACTGAAATCAGAAATTCAAATTCAGGGCCAATATCCAAAGTTCGAACATCCGAAATCCTAATCAGTCTTAACACCACCGAAAGAACTAAGAAATTTCAGAATCTGTAATTCGTACTTCAAGTTGGATGTTGAAATTTTTCAAAATGAAACTTTGGAATACGGACTCTAGGATACAAATTTCTCGAGTTTTGCCATTGGTATTCGATGAGTGGATCTTGGATACTGGATTCCAAAATTCGAATTTCCAGACAGTGGATTTCGGCAGTAGGATTAAAATTTCGCACCTTCCCGAGGGTTAAATACAGAATCGGAAATCAAAAAGTCTCTAGTTCGAAATTTTATAGATAAAATACTTAAATCCAAATCCAATTTACATTAAGCGGAAACAAAAGTACAAAATGGGCAGTAGAAGCCGGCCCAATAGTTTTCCATTGGTATTTGGTTACAAAAAATCGAAGGATATAAGCTGAAGCAGATTGCTCAGTGTAGTATCTTTGGAAATGAAAGCAAAGCAATGGCTAAAAAATTTATATAAAATATGCACCCATAGTTTGAAAAACTTGTTCACATTTTCAAGTTTCTTGGGAGCAAGTTCATATATAGATTGATTGAACTGAATTAAAATCAAGAAATTAAAAATTGAAACCTGAAAGAAATTATAAACTGGCAACACGAATGCCGAAACTCAAATTTAAGATTTGATATAAAATTTTGGAATCAGATTCATTTGGAAAAGCAAAATCCTAATATTTGAAATAAACTGTGAATTGCTGGGTTTAAATCTTGAAATTAGGACTTCAATCCTGTAGCCCGTAGCGAAAAATCGAAATTCTGAAAAATCCGATATTCTAAAATCCTGAAGCTGGAGTCAGTTGTCAAACATGTAAGAACTTTTACTCAAATTCCAGACTGCGATCATCTAAATTATGCGTTTGAGATGCCAAATCTAAAAATCTCTCGAAAATTGGCAGTAAACAATCCGTAATAGCAGGATAAAAAATTAAATAAATAACCAAAATTCAAAATACAAAGTCTTATTAATATCAAGTTCTAATTATAGACGTAAAAAAATCGAAACCCAACCTGAAGAGTAAAATGACGAATTTAATTTTGTAAATTTCAAATAGATATGAAAACTTGATCCAATTTCTTTTTTCTAACAATTCCAAAAGGTAAATCGATTACCGTTATCGAATGATGGCATCAGAAATCTAAAATCCAGTAATCAAAACGTGCAATCCGGTATCAAACATCTTAATCTAAAGCTTAAAGCTTAAATTTTGAGAACCCGAAATAGGTGAGCGGGGGCCTAGTGTGGTTGGTAACGTATCCGCCAACCACGCTCGACGCCTGGGTTCGAATCCCACCGCCGACATAGGTGTCGATGG
Organism: Wyeomyia smithii; assembly: GCF_029784165.1. Lineage (NCBI taxonomy): Eukaryota > Metazoa > Arthropoda > Insecta > Diptera > Culicidae > Wyeomyia > Wyeomyia smithii. The sequence continues at coordinate 44,182,172 of NC_073695.1, read as the reverse complement.
TTGTGAAGTGGCGTGATCCACTCACAACCAACCCAACTGGTCTAGATTCAATCTTAGCCGACACCGGGAGATTTTCTGAGGCGAAAAATCTTTGGGATCACGCCTTCCATCGCATGAGGAAGTAAAGCCGTTGGCGCCGGTCCGTTAATAAACGGGTCGTGAGTTAGGGTCCTGGGTGTGGAGTCGCCTCCCTGGGCGTCGGTGATTGGCCACAACAGTGGCGGAACTAGACCGACGGAAAATAAGCGAGAATAAAAAAAAACCCGAAATAGATATGTTTGAACCATAGAAAGCTGAATTTCAGTTTTAGAAATCCATTATCAAATATTGATGAATCATTCTTACCATTGATTTTATATGTCAGGCAGAGTAGAAAAGCCACTAGCGAATCGAGTAAAACTAGTTTTATCATATGGACAACTAGTAGGTCGTAAACCGTTATAGTTAAACAATGTTATATTTATCCCATTAAATTAAAGCCACGAAAATGTAAAGTTTTAATAAACAAGGCTCTTAGTCTACAACAGAAAAGCAATTATCTTGAATAAGATACATAAAGTGAGAGAAGTTAAATCTAGTTCGAGCTAGAATATTACAATCAATTTCACTATAATCGATTTCTAAGTTGTACACGTAGCAAAGCTGTACTGTTTCTGGTCCTATCTAGTGATAATTCGTATCGAAAAACCAGCAGATCGAAACATGTTTGAATCGATGAACCAGAATATTAATCCGAGGTATGGGGAATGTTAAGAAAATAGACAATTGTTCCTGGTGAGCAGAGCAGACGAATTATCATTCAGACTTGAATTCTAAAACTCATCATTATTTTACTATTCTGTTTTATTCCATCTCAAAATGTTTAACTAGGAATTTACACTTTTTTATTTCTATTCCTCAATGTTTGAAAAGAAGTCAACAAAGCAAGATTATCTAGGTTAATTTATTACTGTTATGTTTATTTTCGACGGTCTGTTCTCCACCGAATCAAGACTGCTCAATCACACCAACGTAAAAGTAAATTCAATATGCCAACCTGAATCTCCTATTTTGGACCCAAGGTGCTGCAACATGATGCTACTAATTCACCATGATTGCAACCCATTGGTTTCATAAGGCTTTTCAACTTTGCCATATTCTGTACGTTTCATTCTAATACTTCGTTTCAGTCGAAATTATCAAACTATAAACCAACGCACGTAATTTCAGGTCGAGCTGCATAGTTGATTACCTCTTGAAACAAGCTGCATAACCTACTCTACTCCGAAACCTATGTATTTGATTCTCTTTTACACATGACATGGCGCCATTTTTTTTAACTTTTACAACACCTCCTCATTTCATTCGGCCTGCACAGCCATCTCTTTACACATACATTAACCGAATCAAATACTTTACGATAAACCACTAATAATTACATCACCCATTATGTTACTTCCGACGTGGTGTACTCACCTCCACTGAAACCGCGCTTCCGATGGGGACTTTCTTTGATTTGAACCAGCGTTCGGAACTGAATCTGCTCAATCAGGCCAAGGCTGCTTCGGTATTTCATTCGCAGGTACGAATGCGCGAGAACATCGGCCCGAATTCTATCCTTTTTGGTATCCAATTTTGAAACTTATAGACAGTTTCAACCAGAGTTAAGAGAAAAATAATTGCACAGCACCTTCTCCTCAGATGGAAGAAACAATACGAACAGTTAATGAACCACAAAACAAAGACCACTTTTCTGGTACAGAAAAATATTTCACTAAGTAACTCAGAACAGCAAGAAACCAAACTGCGAGAGTCGGTTGATAAATGCGCGCGACGCGGGTGAAAACTCGACACTCAATAAGCCCGTCCTATCGTGGGTCCATCAGTTATAAACAAGCCACCGCAGCTCCTGTCGAGCAACGATCCAGCGCGGAGACATTTTCACCTATACACGCTTAGCCGGGTGAGGAAAAATTACACGCGCAACGCGCGTAAGCTAGTCCGGCCTTCCAATCAAACTTTACACCCAGCAGCAGCAGCAGCAGTAACAGGCTGCGAACACGATACCTTGTATCGTATCGCGGTGATAGCTAAGCGCGCCTCAGCCTTTAACGTGAAGCTTTTGTCGCATCGTGTCCCAACTGCCTGCGACACATTCGTTCGATACAAAATAAAGAAGTGACTCGGGCAGCTCGTTGTATCGGCGGAAACTTCCGGAATTGTTGGAACATTAACAGAGCTGCGTTCGATTTGCAGAACCACAAGCAAGCATGTTAAAGACAAGCGATTATTAATTCAAAGATTTGCGACGTTGAGTTATTACTACTATGGAGTTGACTTATTATAGTACTATTTTCGGTAGTACTCATAAAAGTCTTCCTGTATCCGCATTTACAATACCTTGAACATTTTAAGGATTTACAATACCTTTAAAAATGTTCAAGCAACCTCTGAGATAAAAATTAGGTTATTTTTAGGAATTCAAACCCAGAATCGTCAGCCAGTTTTCAACTACTACTTTGATTTTTTGAGCAAATCGATGACAAAACCGAAGATGTCAAAAGGGATTATCTAGAAATGAATCGTGGCATACAGACACCAACTTATTTTTATTTGTATATACTAGGGCGCATCGGGCCGGGGGTAGACAGCCAGCTGTTCCTGTTCGTAATGTCTTGGCAAGACGTGACCTACCGTACATGTCACTTATACACGTTCTCCTGAAAAACCATCCATGCCCTATTGTTCTGGCTCAGCAGAACATACCATACATGCTGCATATTCATAGCTATTCGAGGATCATCGACAACAAAATACTGATTGAAAAATCCATGCTAGTTAAATTTAGACTTAATTTCAGCTCGTAGTCGGCGGCGTGGATAAAAAAATTGATTCTAGTTTTTAAGATAATTAAGAAAGTAAATCACCAGATATAACTGGCGCCGATAAACATTACATTGTATTTGTGCTGTGTCTAATAAATGATAGGTGAAGTAAAAAAACAAATGATTGGTGAAGAAGAAAAAAATTTTAGGGAGCCAATGAAAAAATTGGTCATCCAATATTGCTTACCGATAGGGCTCGAAAAGAGTCCCCATGCAAAATTTCAGCTCAAAATTTCGGGAACACGTACCTCAAAGTGGTCAAAAGTTCATCTGTTAGGATCAATGTCGTACGCAGGAACGGCTTGCCTCGGTCATCGAGGCTCGGTGTTACGAGATACCCACTAAATTATTTCCAAGCGATTGCATGCATTGGAAATGATTCAGAAACAAGGCACATGGGTTCCTCATAATTTTCAGCCAGGAGACGTTGAGCGTCGTTTTTTCGCCTGTGAACAAAGGTTCCAGCGGCAAAAAAGTGAGGAGTTCCCTTCATTGCGTCGTGATGGGTGATGAAAAATGGATTCATTACAGCACCTCGAAGAAAAGAAAATCTTTTGGAATACCCGGTTACGCTTCTGCGTCGTTGGTTCGGCTGAATATTCACACTACGACGATTATGCTGTATATTTGGTAGGTATTATGAGCGTTTGAAACCCCACTGGGGAACGGTATCCACATCATTTGAAGCAGGTAAGCCGAGCACTTTGCAGACAACGGCTACTATAGCAACATGACATGACAACGCTCGGCCTCATAGTGCCCAATTTGTTCAAAACTTAGATAGAAACGCTCGAATGGGATGTTTTAACTCAACTGCCATATTCCCCAGATATTGCAACATTCGATTCGTAAAGTTTCAAAAGATCAATACTTTTTTCATAACAGTATTCGGGCTCAGCAAGAAAGATGAGACAAAGCAAGCTAGCGTAATACTTAAAAACTGTTTTTAATAAAGTTGCATTTTTATTTAAAAAAATCAGCGTGAACCTATGTGCATACCCAATTTAAATAGGTTTTTTTGCAATTCAACAAACATCAAAAAAATGGTTCCACATGTAATAATAAATAAAGAAAGATTTTACAACAAAAACACTATTAATACACTGAGCCGGAAAAAACCTAACAGTTGTTTGGAGCTTAATTTTTTCCTAATATTAATATTTTATTTGTAAAGTTAAAAATAAAAAAATATCTAACTAAAAAGACTCTGAATAGATCTTAGTAAATGGACAAAAAATTTACAAGCACAAGCACTCGCCGGCTCTTACTCTTCTATAAATTATTATTTTTAGGAACTTACTCATTCGATATTATGTCGGTCACGATTATTATTAGTGAATATCGAAGATAAAAATTAAACATAAATAACTTTTAACCGTTACAAAAATGTTCAATTTTTGTTGAGTAATTTATGGTTTTTATCGTTATCATATTCATGAGATAAACCACCATCAGTTGCAGTAGTTTTGATTGCACGCGAATAGAAGTCGTACCCGCTGCAATGATAGACGACGAGAAACTATCGGCGCTCTGCTCCACATATACATACTCTACGGTACTGTTGCTCTTACCAGCATGTTTTCTTTCAAGACATCAGTTTCTATCACGCTCTAACAACAGGTTTAAAAAGTGTTCAATAAGAGGGTTTGTTTCAAACATTTCGAAAAACCTTTACCTTCGAGATATTAAATTAGTCTAGGTTCATAAAAGCCAACATAAATTGATCTATTGAGACGGGGAGACTCTGTAATTTTTTTTTTTTGATATTGATGCAGAAAATATCACAGGGAATGGTTGGTGTCTATTCATGTCGTCCGTGCTAGGAATGCTCGCATGAGATTGGTTGATTGTTTGCGTAAATTTGTCCTTGACACTTTTTATCGATTTTTACCGCTTTTCAATGAAAATATAATGATAACCAGCGTATTACAAAATTGTTCAACATTTTATCTATCCAACAACATATTGGTTATTGTTATCCATCATGTGTTTATGCTGTTATTACCGTTTGGAATCTGACGCAACATTTGCCAGTTTCATTTCCAATTCTACAGAATGCATACCAGTGTAGAAAACAAAGACGTAGTCCCACGTCGAAACAAGAAAAATGTTGGGTTTTGAATAAAAACCGTTGAGTGATCATGCGGTCAAGAAAACTTAAGGATGAAATGTGACATAAAACATGTCAGAAATCAGAACATAAAAATTGAAAATCAGCAATGGAACACTAGCAATAAGAAACCAGAGATAAGATTTTAGACCATGGATGAATATCAAAAATCAGAAAAAGAAAATAGAAAACAAGATGAAATTATAATAAGGATTAAAAAAACAGGATATGAAATGAAAAATAAGAAACTTGAAATGAGAAGCTAGAAATGAAAATGAGTAGTTAGATATTTACCATGTAATACATGATAAATGAGACAAGCGATATGAGTATTCAGATATAAAACATGGGAATAATAAATGAAAAAAAAAGAGAATAATAAGAAATGGTAAATGGGGAATGACAAATGCATTGTTAGAAATAGTAATGAGAAATAACAAAAAAGAGACATGTGAAATGAGAGATGGAAAATAGGAAATAAACAGTGAGACATCATACATAAGGAATTAGAAATGACCACTGAGAATTGAGAATAGAGAAATGAGAAACGGGAAATAGGAATTAAGAAGCGAAAAATCAGACATGAGAAATGAAAACTAAGAATTGAGAAATGAGACATGAGAAATGAGAAATGCGAAATAAGAAATGGAAAATAGGAAATAAGAAGTGAGGTTTCAGCTATAAGAAATTATAAATGAGAACTGATAAATGAGCAACGGGAAACAGGAAAGGAGAGGTGAGATATGAGCAATAAGAAGTGAAAAATGGAAATTCAGTGATAAGAAATGATAAATGAGGAAAGAGGAATGCATAATTAGAAATGGTAGTGAGAAATAAGAAATGAAAACTAAGAATTGAGCAATGAGAAATGAGACATGAGAAATGAAAAATGATAGGTGAGGAATCAGAGATGATAAATGAGAAATGGGAAATAGGAAATAAGAAAGGAGGTTTCAGACATAAGAAATTAGAAATGAGAATTGAGATATGAGAAACGAGAAATGAGATATGAGATATGAGACATGAGAAATGATAAATGAGAAAAAGGACATGAGAAATGAGAAATTATAAATGAGAAATAAAAAAAGATAAATGAGAAATAAGAACAAAGGAATGAGAAAAGGGTATTGGGAGGTCAGAAATGAGAAACGATAAATGAGAACTGATAAATGGGAAATGAGAGGTGAGAAATGAGAAACGATAAATGAGAACTGATAAATGGGAAATGAGAGGAGAGAAATGAGAAATGAGAAATTGAAAATTTTAATTTGGAAATAAGAAATGGGAAATCAGACATGAGAAATGAGAAATGACAAAAGAGAAACGAGATATGGGAAATGAGATATGAGAAATGAGGAGTGAGGAGTGAGATATAAGAAATGATAAATGAGAATCGAAAGGAGAAATGAGATATGAGATATGATATATGAGAAATGAGATATAAGAAATTAGAAATCAAAAATTGTAAGTGAGCAATGAGAAATTAGAAATGGCAAATGAGAAACTGACATTTGATGACATTTGATAAATGGAAGATGGCAACGTAAAAATAACAAATAAACAATGACGAATGACAAATGAGAATCGAGAAATCTGAAATTTGTAATCAATAGTCTTCGACAAAATATTCGTAATAATGAATTTTGAAACACAGCCCATGACAAGAGATCGCGTAGACACATAGATATATAAGTAAAGGGTGTCCACGATGAAATTGCCACACCATGGAATTGCTCTAACTTTTTAACCGTTGGGTAGAATTTAATGAAAATTTGAGTGAATTTAGTTCATAGTGCATTATTTACATCTGCAAGTTTTAAAGTCCTGTGATCAAAACTCGCGGAAATGGAGTCGAAAGAACAGCTCGTGCGTGATAAAATCTTGCGCATTCATCACGAGAACAAGGATCTCTCGCATCGTTCCATCGCTAAAACGTTAGGAATCGCGAATTTCACGGTGTCGCGAGTGATTAAGCGGTTCGAGGAACAATTGACCACCGATCGAAAGCCCAGGAGTGAAGGAAAAAGTATTCCGTACAACACCAAAAATCACAACCGCGTAGTTGGGGCCTTCAACCGAAACCCGAACGCCTCCGTTCGGGATGTGGCTAAGAAGCTGCACCTAAGCCTGGGCTTCGAACGTTCAAGGTACAAAAGGCCCCTACTCGTGACGAGAAGCAGAACAAGTCAGCCAAAACCCGTGCCAGGAAGTTGTACCTCAACATGCTGACCAAAGTTGAATGCTGCATCATGGACGACGAAACATATGTGAAGGCCGACTTCAAACAGATCCCCGGCAACCTGTTTTTCACGGGCAAGTATAAGTTCAGCGTTCCGGAGCATGTCGGAGCACTCAGAAGATGTCCAAATTTGCGAAGAAATTCCTGGTTTGACAAGCCATCTGCACGTGCGGGAAGCGGAGTGCACCTTTCGTGACCCAGGACACGATGAACGAACAGGCAGTGTTGTTAGTCTCGCTCGTAAGCAGCATACAACACCTCATGTGAGGTTCTCGGTGTCGCCGCTTTCACACAGTAGAGAGTTCTCCAATCAAGCTTTTTCTTGTTCTTTCCTGCTTTCTTTCTTACTCCCGAGATCATATGCACACACTTCTGTCTACTCTTCTCGTGTGTACTCGTGTATACCTACTCCCCAACTCGCGAGAACGACCTGCCGAAGACAATTGATTCAAGATGCTTTGCGATGGTTGCAGAGGAAAAAAATGATAGGGTATCGGACTACTTCGGCAACGGTTCGCTTCGGCTGGTTTTGCATTAGACTACTGTAAAAAACTTACCGAAGCAGTCCGATACCCTTCACGTTGCCCCACTGCCGGCTGTCGGTGCATGTCGGGAAGAAAGCATTTTCGTTTTCGAGCACAGTTTTTCAAGCACTCTTCCTAGTCAAGCAATTTTAGTCGAGTACTCCTACTCACTGGCACGAACTGGTGTGTACTCTTTTACGGTAGCTGAGTAACAATACGAAAGAGTTTGTTCGTGTCGGTGCGTGCTTGCTGCCACTCAGGGAAATGCATGAAGAAGAAAGAGTATCTCCAAAGCGTGTGTGAAAAAGACTTGAGAAGCGTAGCATATTTTTTTTTTATTCTCGCTTATTTTCCGTCGGTCTAGTTCCGCCACTGTTGTGGCCAATCACCGACGCCCAGGGAGGCGACTCCACACCCAGGACCCTAACTCACGACCCGTTTATTAACGGACCGGCGCCAACGCCTTTACTTCCTCATGCGATGGAACGCGTGATCCCAGAGATTTTTCGCCTCAGAAAATCTCCCGGTGTCGGCTAGGATTGAATCTAGACCAGTTGGTTTGGTTGTGAGTGGATCACGCCACCTCACAACCATCGACACCTATGTCGGCGGTGGGATTCGAACCCAGACGTCGAGCGTGGTTGGCGGAGACGTTACCAACCACACTAGGCCCCCGCTAAGCGTAGCATATGTCTCGTTCTCAAGCAGAAAGGAGAAGGAAGGTTTTGCTACTCGCTTGATTTGCAACGCTGCGAACAGGTGTACATGAAAGAGTGCCTCCAGAAGCGGCTGCTTCCTCTCCTGAAGGCCCACAACGTCCCAACAACCTTCTGTTCGGATTTGGCCTCATGCCACTACTCCAAGGACGTGCTGAAGTGGTATGCGGACAATAAGGTCAATTTCGTGCCGAAAATGTTCAACCCATCCGACACTCCGAAGCTCCGCCACATCGAAAAGTACTGGGCGATTATGAAGCAGCACCTTCTTAAACAACCTAAGGTAGTGAAGACAGTCGAGAAACTGAAGAAAGTATGGGTTTACATGCAAAAAACGGTTGATTCACAGGTTGTGCACAATCTTATGGCCGGGGTTAAGGCCAAGGTGCGGGCATTTGCGTATGGACTGTAAATAAAATACGAGTAAAATGGTAAAATTAAGTTTAATAGTTATTTTTCAATCCCTGAAAATTTGATGGCAATTCGAGTTTTCAGAATTTTGCGAATCAATTTTGTGTGTGGCAATTTCATCGTGGACACCCTTTAGTCGCTGCTATTTCTGCGCGTGACACAAACAATAACTCTCCCAAGGCAGTGTGTGTACTTGGTCGAAAGTAGACTGTGACATGATGTCAACCTAAGAAGAAATAATCTTCCCAGTAATTTAATGAATAGTACATCATGCCGAGGACATCAAACATTGCAGATTTGAGTCCTGGATGAGGTATAATTTTTTCTAGGCCTAAACACATCTTCAGTTATCACTTTTAAATTGTATGTCTGCTTAGACTTATCGTTTCTCCTCAGAGAATCACTGGCATGTATGAGCATATCTTTCACTACGAAAACAACTGCTCTTACACTGTTGAGCAAATCGACGCTTCAAGAGAGCAGCGAGTCGTTTATGTCTGAGGAGCACCTAGGTAGTGAAGTTGAAGTTCAAAGTTAAACAAAGCATCACTCACACGCTCCGCATCATATTTTGTTGTATTAGATAATACAGAAATGGGTACCATGGTGTACTTCTGTGGATTCTCACTTAAGTGATTCGCCGCTCTTGTTTCTCTCAGTTGCGGGGAGTTCAGCGAGTGTGTTATTTTTTTCTGATAGTGGCAAATACACAGCACATAGCAGAAGAAAAAAATGCAATAAAAATGTTACAGGCAGCTCTCATAATTTTGACTCCGCTCTTTCCATATTTTGAGAAAAATAACAAGCCTGTGTCTGCTGAATACATTCGACAAAGACTCAGGAGTAGTGTTTATTCTAACTGCGAATCAAGATGAAATTAGAAAGAAATAAGCAGGTCAGCTAAAATCATTTATTGTTCAGGAATTGTATTTTGGAAAATTGAACGAATTGAAAATGAGAAAACACGGCGTATAAACTCACCGTGCATAAAGTGACTGTATTCTATCTCGAATCCGAGATGCACAATTTGATACCCCATAAATTATAATTTGCTGTCAGAAACTCGAAACATTATATTCGACAAACTAAACTCCGAAGCCGAAAACGTAAAATTTAAAATGCGAACTCGGGATTAAAATCTTTGGTTTGAGTTCTTACTTAAGACAGAACAGAAATTATAAATCTGATTCCAAAGCACAAGTTTTTACAAGCTGAATTCCAAAAATCGAAATACTACATGGGCTTCATGGGCTGAAAAGTCTCTCATTTGACACATAGATAGCGTGACTAACTCTTGATAAAATAGGTCTCTCTTATGACAAAGTAAACAGAGTGACTGGTAAGAACCTCGAAGCACACAAAAACGCAACAATCAGCTGGTTATTTTTTGAAATTCATCAGTTAATTTTGGGATTCGAAAGGCATAATATTCCAAAGATTATTTTTCTAGATGGAGACTATGTCGAAGAATAGAAAGGGTTTTTCATAAAAATATTGTTGGTACTAAGAAATCTGAAAGCCGAGCACGAAAATTAAAAATCAGAAATTTGACCTGCGCAAATTAAAGTACAATTTCACCAGAGATAAAATAGAGGTAATGAATTTTAAATCTCTAATAATAGAGGTATCAAAGGCATAATGAACACTTTAAGCCAACACTGATTCAGGTATACAAATAGCTTTAATTCTGGAAAGTCAATTGAAAACATTTTAAAGTAGTATTTAAAAACTACAGACAAATTGATAGGAAATTGAACAGAAATCATTACCAAATTGTTGCTATCTGAGAACGAATGAAAAATCAATTGCAGGTGATCATGCGTTTTGTTTAATTTTGGCTACCCTTGGTAGAACTTATTTCTGATGAGAAATTAGGGAAATATTGGAAGAATCTGGATTTATTCAACATCTTACAAAACTTGCAGTAATTTTAACTAGCTTCAAAAAAATATTGGTAAAAGCTATCAACGACAGGCAGACGTACTTACATAGTTATAAAAGCAGCCGACAGGAATTTGAAATACATGATGAAGGAAAGTACCTATAATAATTTTACCCCGATTAGTGGAACTATTTCGCCTTTAATTAACAATAGTAAATCAATTCGTGAAAAAATAGCGTTATATCTTAAAGTTATTCAATAGATATTCCAGTGTAAAGGTAACAAGTAACCAGAACCATTTACTCACATAAGCTTGTTTGAGCTCTTAAATAAAATTTTTCATTATTGGAGAACCACATCAAATTTCGTAAAATAGATACCTGTTTTATTAACGTAAAGAAACAATTCAGTTGAGAGGTAAATTGTGCTCCATAGCCGTCCCCCTCTCCTCCTTTAAGAATTATTTTCTAAAGCTGTGATTAGGTAAACCCATATTCCCCCACTTGAACTTTAACTCAAATTGTCAAAACACAGGACCGTCAAAGTTCAAGGATGCGCCTACATGTCACTTCCCGAAAACAGACCTAAAAACACGACCTCATTTTGCAACACTAGCAGCTGTTCGATTACGTTGCCACTAGCCAGTGTTGTTACACATTCCACCAAAATAGGCTCATTCATGACTTGATGCTGTGTCGTGAGGCAAGAGGCTTCAGGCATTCAGAGACAGCGTCAGTCCGACAGCCCTAACTGCGGCTGACGCACACGTACGGAAACCGAATCAATCGACACTTTACGTGCGACAGGGGAATTCCACTTCACTTCTGCGACGCATTCGGCTGAGAATCCGCTCAACCATTCCGACACCGATGCCACAGCGCGGCGTGGAGAGTGTAGAGTTTGTGTGCTTGTGTACGTACGTTTCAGCACTTCGTGACACGGCTGGATCGCGCGAGTTGAAAGGAGTTTGATCTAGTTAAGACCCTAGAAATGCCTCGCCCAAAGTCATCTTCATTTGCACAAGCGCAACCACTGGCAACTGCCACTAGTGCTGCTGTTGCTGTTGCTCCTGCCTGCTACTGCGGCTTTCGCGGTATCAGAATTATCGTATTTTATACTCAGTTTGCTTCACTTCTGTTGCCGCTACTCCAATTGGTATTTGATAGCGCGTGCTTTAGGTGCTGCGCTGTTGCATTTTCGATGAACGCAAAACTTCTAGCGGCTGCGATGTTTTACTGGTTTTTACCGGTTACGATACTGTCATGAGAATGCGGCAATCAACTTTTCTCATGTTAAAAATAAAAGCTTCAAATTTAAACCTAATCAGTCTAAAGCTAGGTCACAAATCTCATTGTAACATATTTTTCAACAAATTGTATTTGCATCAGTTTGTTATGATATGTGATTACAACACGCACCGTTAAAGCTACTACCGATCCGGAAGCTTTTATATTCCAGATAGACAAACAAAAAAGTTGGAATGGGTCAATAGTCGAAAAACAACACATTCGGTGTATTCCAGTGAATCAGAATACGCAGTAGGTGTACGAGTGTTACTATCATTTTTAAATAAACTGGCCTTCGCCGGTTGATAGCCTTCAGCGATTTCTCGATTGTTTGTCTGTTTCACGACCAGTGGTAACAAAATATTCCATTCAACGCAAAGCCATATCCGAAACGAATCAATTGTAACTCTAGCCCCGCTGTTTACATCGGTACAACTCGTCCGCATCGTCCGCAAATTGCTCTAATTGATAATAAGTAATGGTTTCCATTTAACGGCGAAAAAAAGCTTTTATCTCCTCGTCCCGAGCACTTCACCAAAGAGCGACATATTTTATAATTAACCGGAGCACCCCCTTCTTTTTCAGATAACGATCCGCAGCGCTGGCGTTTGATTTCGGTTCGCAAAACTTCCTTGCCATGTCGCGAACCGCGAACTTGATGGATGCACAAACAAGCGCGATTGCGATAATGATGATTGACGCTGCAATCGCGCGACACAAGTTTTCTCCTCACGTGGGTGAAATTTTGCCCTTCTCGTTACAATGTTGGACCCAGACCACGTTGGCAGGGTTATGTTTCGTGGGGAGGTGCATTTCAAAAGGAGGTAAAAATGATGTTGATAATTCCAAATAACAAGAGCCAGAACAGTTTGTTTGATCTGTTTAAAAAAAGGCACAATTTCATTCTGCGAGAGAAAAATACAAGCGTTCTCTCATCTCTACTACTCTTTAGCAGCAATGTTGCCATTACTATTGTCAAAAGTACACATTATGTTTCACACTGGTTATTACTCTCAGGTTATTACTATGGCTAAACCTCCCGAGTAATCAATATTATTTTCTTGTTTTTGTTAAAATATTATTAAAAACCCAAGGTTAATCCAACTACCGGTGAGACACAGCCTTTCTCTTTCGAACTTATTATTTGTTTGAATAGACATGAAACTTCAATAAATAGAAAATAATACATCTTGATAATTTCAGCTGGATTTACTTTTCACTCTAAATAACGAGTTTCTGGTAGCCAAAAGCATAACTTTACCGAACATTTTGGAAGTAACATGAAATAAATATGTTTTAAATATATCATGCGACTTTTATTGTTCCTGGTATAATCACAAAGTCACTGTATTCATAAATAGGTCGGACTCGATTATATGTCATTTTCAATTCAATTTTTCATAGTAGGAAAATTTTCCCTGATGAAAAACAGCCTAAAAAGACCAAATATCATTCAATATGAGAATTTTTGGAACAGTATGATACCCAGAGACCAAAAATCAACTTCAAACGCCATTTTAAATTTTTGGATAGTAGCTTCCAGTTACATTACCCAATGCAATGTTTTCAGCAATCGGGATAATTCTTAGAGGCCGGGAATCAACTCCATACTTCGTTTGAAATCCGATTTTGCGGCTTATGGTTTCTGGAAAACAACCTTAAATTGCCAAATACAATCCAATAAAGGAATATTCACTCTTTGGGTCCTAGGATATTGATATTGTATTTGAAGTAATAATTGAAGTATAAAATGTGAAATTTGACGTATATTTGTGCTAAAAAAATATCGGAATAAAAAATGACTCTTAATTTCAAACATTTTAATCACGTGCAATACCGGAAACGTTCAAATAGTACTTTGATAGTTTTTTGATCAATAAATATCGTTTCTTCCCATAACTTTTGAACCACGTATCGAATTGTTATGAAATTCGTAATTTGTACGTTTGAGAGACAGTCCGTAGTTATGTTCAAATAAGTCGTGTGATCTCTTTGAGTTAATAGACTTTCTTTGTTTTTTCAGAATTTAATTCATAACGGCTGAAATAAAAGTCCGATTATAATTAAATGGAATGGCAACCAAACCTTTCATTTGGAAAAACAAATGAATTTGAAAAGTCATCGGAACATGTTTCTTTTCACAATTTGTGAACCACATGCCTAATCATTTCAAACTTCTTTAGTTATTTCTTAACTAGCCCGGTAATTTGATACCAATATTATTTAAATCGGTTGGGTGGTTTGTGAGATAATGAAGTTTCGTGATTTTCACCTTTTGATACATTACAAACAAAGTTATAGTCCGGTTACAACGAAATTCAATAGGATGTTATGAGGCAGCTAGACTTTTCATTTGACACTAATTTTGTGGAAATTGGTTCAGCCATCTCTGACAAAAGTGAGTGAGCTTAAGTATTCTTCGGAATATGTTTCTTTTCAAAGCTGGATTTCACATTTTGAAACATAACAGGCAAAGTAAGAGTCCGATTGCAAAACAATGGAGCAACTAGACCTTCCATTTGACACTGGTTTTATGAAAATCGGTCCAGCCATCTCTGAGAAACATGAGTGAGATTAAACAGTCTCCAGAACACGTTTCTTTCCATAACTACCGTTTATGAGGCAGCGGCAACTGTATTTCCACCAACAACTTTCGTTTTTTTTTCCTGCTTGATAATTACGAGCTATGATCAATGATCAGAAATAAACGATCCAAATCGGTCCAGCCATCTCTGAGAAAAATGAGTGAGAATAAAAATCTGCACATACACACACATACAGAAAATGCTCAGCTCGTCGAACTGAGTCGAGTGATATATGGCATTCGGCCTTTTGGAGCACCCTTTATATCTTCTGTTTTGAAAGTGATTGCTATACCTTTCTAGGAGAAGGGCAAAAACAATATAGGCAATATTCAATACTTAAAAAAGGAAATAAGATATTCATTTCAACGCAGGAACATTTTTTGTTTAAAGAAAATCTATTAACTAGAAGACAACATCCGTAATTATGGTGAATAAAGTGTGAGAAATATGAGGTTTCGTTTTTTTTATTTGGAACGTTGTTTGTTTTTCTGATCAGACCGATTCAGTCTAAGAACTATTATGACGTAGTCTATGTTTGGCCTGAATCTGTTAAATTTGGGTTTTAGTATGGTTTTTATCGTCATTTTTGATTTGGCCTATGTGAAAGTGGTATTACCGACGAAAAATATTGTTACAGCCTGTTCGGTTTGTTTGATCGGTGTGGCGTTTTCGCAAAGCACTAGTTAACACTCCTAAATGTTAAGTTCAATTCCTAACCAAGTCCAGATAATTTTCGGGTTGGAAACGTTCTGGATGAGCCTTGGATCCATGATGGTATTGGAAAATCGTTTTTTTTTTACTCATTGTTAAATTATTGGTATTCTTTTGAAGGGTTACTATGTCTGTATTAATAACCAGTCCGTTATTTGTTTGCCAACTGGTTACATTGTATGACTCTATATAATATCTTACTTAGATAATTCGACCAGCTCAAACCGATGTAGGGGTATGAGGTGGGACCATCATCACCATCATCATCATCATCATCAAAGCAGCGAATAATCATGTTGTCATCAAAAAAAATATATACCGTGAAAAAACTGAAAAAATATATCTTTTTTTTCTTCATTTGATTTTATGAAACAAAAGTTAGATTCCTGATGCTTTCTTAGATAGTGAATTTAAAATTCCTTTTATTTTTTTGAAGTAGAACACTTCCCTCAGGAAGTTCGGCTACAAAGGGATGTGAAATGATAATCTAAAACCGAAAAAAGTGAAAAATATGTCCAATTTCAAATGCTAATAAATCGGTTAGTATTCGATGGGTTTCCTTCGTTCTTGCAGCAATAGATTGGAAAATCTTCTGAGATTCTTCCCAAAAGAAGATAATTGTAATTTTATTATTTACACTATTTTACTATTGAAAATGGTCAAGCCTTGTCAAAACGAAAAATTAGACCTCTGACTGGTCGTTATATGAATGCTTCCCAAGCACGGTCGACAAATTCATATACCTTGCAATTTAAAACATGCTATTTGGCCTATATAAGAGCCTGTTTCAGTCGAAGCCGCTTATAATAGTTCTAGACAGCGACAACAGCAGTCGTCCTCCCTTAGCAGCAGCACTAGCAGTGCAGTGGATACCAGCGATGGCAAAAAGTGGCCACAGCTGTGGCGTAGGAGTGGATAGCGCACTAGTTGCAGCGGATCTCAGCATCGATAGCGGCTGATGCAGTGAGGCACTTTAGTGAAATGCAGTCTCTGTGCGATAGTGGGCACTAGTAAAGGGGCCATCCACATACCACGTGGACAGCTTTGGGGGGGGGGGTATGGGTAATGTCCACGGTCCATACAATTTTTTTAGAATTTATATGGGCAGTTGTCCACGGAGGGGGAGGGGGGGGGTCAAAATCGTTAAAAATCTGTCCACGTGGTATGTGGATGGCCCCAAATGCACTCAATGAAAAGTTGACTCATTTTGACAACACGTGAGCCGTCTAGTTTTGAGTGTTAAATCAGCTTTTCATTGTTTATTTTATCACAAGGAATATTTTATTCACACTGTCAGTGATAACGCAAAGATGTGATCGGCATCTTATCCGATACTAATGTGAACAACAAATTGTCCTTTTCAGGATGAAATGAAAACTTGATTGAAGAGTTAATATTTTCTGATGAGTTAATTCACATTTTTAAATTTGTAAAAGTTATAAATTTTACTATATCTCCGTGTTTCAAAACATACTGAATTATCTTTTCCTTCAGTCATGAGCACGACATCCGAAAAAGCTTCATCTCAAAATTTAAAAATTTTCAAGCCCCAACCATGACAAGCAACTCACTATGTTATTGAAAATGGTCAATTCTTGTAGAAGCGCAAAATTCGATTGATCTGATTAGTCAACGTTTATTTACTAGAAAAAATGGCTGACACGCAAGCAGCCGGGTTATCTTTCTTGTAAAAGTATTCTACTTCAACCTTGCGGTCGTGGCTTTGCACACAACCCTCCTGTTATTTTTGCTCGCTGCACACTGGCGCGAGTACAAGAATGTTGATCGTGATATGAATTTTGTATATAAAAATAAAAAAACTCTCACTAATACTAACAACCAGCTCATCGCAGAAACCAAAACAAGCTTCACTAAGTTTCACGAAAAGCAACTGCGTGTTGAGGAACAATTTACTTTCTCTTTGTGTAGCCTTCACAGTTACCTACTTATCTACCGTGGGCTAGGATTTTGACGTACGCACCAAAAGCATCGGCTGTAGTTGTTTATGTGGAAAATCGGTAACCTAGGTAACCACTGCAGTGATGTCCATTTATGTCAATTATGTCGGAATAATTCAACGTTTTCAGTATGATTTTATCGGTTTCTATGACGATTAGCCTACCAGTACGGGGTGTATCTTCGACAGCCACCACACCAGAACGAAATCGATCAAACCAACGCTGTGCTGTGCACAGTATCGGGCCCATAAACTTCACAATTTTTTTGGCCGCCTTCGTTGCATTTTTACCTCTCAGGTAGTAAAAACGTAAAACATGACGAATTTCTTGTTTGGTGGACTCCATCTCTGGCGCGCTATAACTTGAGACTAAAACGTACGATCACAACACTACCAAAACGTCACTTGTTGCACAGATTGTCGTCTCTCAATAGCTGTAGAGTATGACCCGACGCGATAAGTATAACAGAAGATATGTTTAAGTGTTGCCATCTATTGACTAAATACGACATTTCTTTTTCCCCAACCCAATATGAAATGAATGTGTGTGAGTTGCGAATTGTGATTCTCCTCTCTCGTGCTATGACCGGCAGCACCAATGACTGGTAACGCCAATTGGTTTACACATGATTTTTGGAGAAAATTAGCTGAGGTTTTAAAATAAATCAATTTTGAGTCGTAGTTTTGCCAGATAGGTTGTTTTAGTATTTGAATTGCATTTTTCGGCACATGAGTATACTTTGATTTCAAATTGAATATTTTCATCATGTTCCTGAGAAAATTTTACATGAAAACGCATATTGCTCAGAAGAATTATAAGCAAAACTCGAGCTACAACATATTTAAGAATTAAATTCATATTTTCTCTGATTTGCTCGTAATTTCTTTTTTTACTTTGCTAATAACTTTGGATTTTTTCCAATTATGGACCGGAATGACGTAATTTGAAGGAAATTAGTCAATAAATCCAAAAAATAACTATTTTTACATTTCAACCTCTAAAAATAACATATCTGGCAACACTACCGGTCAAACTTAAATTGCATTTTCGGCAAATGTATATATCAGTGTTGTTAGTCTCGCTCGTTAGCAGCATGCAACACCTCATGTGAGGTTTTCGGTGCTGCCGCTATCACACAGTAGAGAATTCTACATTCAAGCTATTTCTCGTTCTTTCTCGCTATCTTTTTTGCTCGCTTTTACTCCCGAGATCATATGCACACACTCCCGTCTACTCTCCTCGTGTGTACTGTGTACCTCGTGTGTAATGATAGGGTATGGGACTACTGCAGCAACGGTTTGCTTCGGCTGGTTTTGCTTTAGACTGCTGTAAAAAAACTTACCGAAGCAGTCCGATAGCCTACACGTTACCCCACTGTCGGCTGTCGGTGCATGAAGCAAAACCGGGAAGAAAGCATTTTCGTTTTCGAGCACAGTTTTTAAAGCACTCCTC
Source organism: Wyeomyia smithii (assembly GCF_029784165.1). Taxonomy (NCBI): domain Eukaryota; kingdom Metazoa; phylum Arthropoda; class Insecta; order Diptera; family Culicidae; genus Wyeomyia; species Wyeomyia smithii. The sequence goes on along the minus strand of NC_073695.1, from coordinate 44,163,434 downwards.
CTAGTCGGGCAATTTTAGTCGAGTATTCCTACTCGCAGGCATGAACTCGCGTACTCCTCAACAGTCGCTGAGTAGCAATACAAATGAGTTTTTGTGTGTCGGTGCGCGCTTGTTGATACTCAGGGGAATGCATGAAGAATGAAGTGTATCTCGAAAAAGCGTCAACTTCAAAATTGCCGTCTTTAAAGCGTCCCAACCAATCACGGAACCTGTTTCACTTAGAGCATTTTTTTTCTTTTTCAGCTTTCGATGCGCTCCAGGTGCCGTTTTCTTGGAATGAAATGAAAAAAGCAACTCGCAATTAACGATTATTTGACAAATAATCAGACATTTTACCACAACTGAAAGACATATGTATATAACACCACAATAATATAGATATGTTAAAATCGACTGAATACTGACTTTATACTAAACGCCGCAAAGAAACATGTCGAACAAAAAGCGCAAATTGATGTCATCTACACTGATTTGAGGAAGCTTTCGATCGCATATTATTGCGTAAAATTTCACGATCAAAAGCATCGCGTTCGCTTGTTGAAAGGTTTAGATCGTACTTATGTGGAAGCATACTGCTTCGTTTTTGTGTTTCGTCGCAATTCACAAATAAATCGGGAGTTCCGCAAGGCAGTAATATGGGGCCTTTACATTTTGTGCTATTCTTCAATGATGTAATGCTATGGTTAAAACTTGACTGTAAGTTTGTATACACGGATGACCGAAAGCTGTAGTTCATACGATCGAAGATTGTCGTCGTTTGCAAGATATGTTGAATGTTTACGTCGAGTGGTGCCAAAGTAACTGGCTAGTAATAAATATTGGAAAATTGAGATCATGACATTCCACTGTATTCTGGTGTCTGCGGATCGAACGTGTTCAGAAGAGATTTGTCCGAATTGCATTACGCGACCCACCTTGGCGTAATCCGGTAAACCTTCCACCGTATCTTAACCATTGTCGTTTTATGTTTAACCTTCATAATTGATTTTCGAATAAAAAAATCCTCTTTTGAACTCAAATTTTTTTCCATAAATTTCTCTCATCTATATTTCATTGTTTTTATGTTGAATAATAATATTTTGAAACAGTAGTAAGTGCCTCACACTCGCATACAACATCATCCTAGCAACGAACCTGATGCTAGTGCATCAAACATTGGCCGCCAGCAACTGTGCATCTTGATGCCCCATTTGATGACCGCTCCAATCACAAGCACAACAACTCCCGTTTGCCGAGACCATCCTAGACACTGACGAAATGCTATTACCAGTGGTGGGCACTATTCCGCTAATTCGCTAATTCGCTAATTAGCGACGCTAAATTTCAGTTAGCGATTTAGCGATTTCGCTAATTTTTGAGCTGGTTAGCGAAACTGTTAGCGTCGCTAAAATTTTGGCCTTCGAAACGCTAATCGCTAATTCGCTAAATTTTGTAGAAAAGCGACAGTAGAAATATTTCGAAAAACTGTGAATTGCTGATGGCGTACGTAAATTGCTTCAAAAGATGAACATACTTTACTGCGAAAGTTACTTTTGCCAGTTTTTTTTACCCTAGAATGCACAGTGGTCGGAAAAGGCAATTTGACGAACTTAATTCATTTGTGCTTAAACGGTTGATGTTAGCCAAAGACAATGTTCAAAAGAATTGTTCACAAAAATATAACGGAAATGTTGATGAGAAATTTTTTTATCATGGCCTACTATCATAAAAATCAAAAATCTAACTTTTGATACAGCGAATATACATGAATAGATTCTTTAGCAAAGTTGTAGAACTTTACAAAATATGAAACTTTGAGGAAGATATCAAATTTCTATGACGTCTATTTACTGAAATACAAAGTATTTTCGCTGTCAACCCCCTCAAATTTAGTTTTTCTAGCATAACTTTTTAAATATTGTTTTTTCAAGAACATAATGTTCTAGACAAATATGACCAACATAAAAACACAGGTTTATTTTGAAAACAGCATGTTGCTACAATCGTTTTATACTGAGTTAGAGCGTTTTTTCATTAAATTATTTCCCAGATTTAATGCGTATAGGGGAGAAAGAGGCAAACCGGTGCACATCATCAAATACTCTTTTTAAAGCTTGTACCTTGTACTATAAGCTAGTTAAACTTTGAAACTTGACAATTCATAAATGAATGAGTAGAGTGATGTTTTAGGTATGTATGTTTTTGGGGTTTTCTATACAAAAATGCACTAACTACCTGATTAATGAACGATGATTTGTGAATTTATGAAACAGATAACTCGCAATGCTTTAAAAATCAGTCTTTTAGACTTTTGCGCTTCTTCAGATAATTGGCCTGATGGAATATTGAAATAGTTAATAATGTCCGCACCGTGAAATAATACTTCATGGCAAGTAAAGCCAAGGATATATGGACATCAACAAACGAGCAGTTTCCAACAATAGTGTTTGAATTTTGATGCGGTAATTTCCCGGCCAGATAAAATAATCTGTAGTATTGTAGCGCAACGTTGAATTGCATGCAGATCATTTGCTGGTTTCCATATATCCTTGGTTACTTACCAGCTACAGTCCATATGTTGTAATACATAACTGGAATGGTCAGTGGATTAAGACTGTATTTTCCTATTGAAATTTGGCTAGTGGGCGCGAGAGCACCATTCCAATCAAAAGGAAGACAGCGGCACTTCGATCCCGCGGATATTGGATGCACCTATCAACAACTAAATAAACCTAAGAAGTGTTCTCACTAATTTTGAAAGTATTGCGAGTTATCTGTTTCATAAATTCACAAATCATCGTTCATTATATAGGGAGTTTGTGCATTTTTGTATAGAAAACCCCAAAAACATACATTCTTAAAACACCCCTCTACTCATTCATTTATGAATTGTTAGGTATCAAAGTTTAACTAGCTTATAGTACAAGGTCTAAGCTCTAAAAAAATATTTGATGATGTGCACCGGTTCGCCTCTTTCTCCCCTATACGCATTTAAATCTGGGCTATAATTTCATGAAAAAACGCTCTAACTCAGTATAGAACGATTGTAGAGAGCGGGGGCCTAGTGTGGTTGGTAACGTCTCCGCCAACCACGCTCGACGCCTGGGTTCGAATCCCACCGCCGACATAGGTGTCGATGGTTGTGAGGTGGCGTGATCCACTCACAACCAACCAAACTGGTCTAGATTCAATCCTAGCCGACACCGGGAGATTTTCTGAGGCAAAAAATCTCTGGGATCACGCCTTCCATCGCATGAGGAAGTAAAGCCGTTGGCGCCGGTCCGTTAATAAACGGGTCGTGAGTTAGGGTCCTGGGTGTGGAGTCGCCTCCCTGGGCGTCGGTGATTGGCCACAACAGTGGCGGAACAAGACCGACGGAAAATAAGCGAGAATAAAAAAAAAATAGAACGATTGTAGCAACATGCTGTTTTCGAAAGAAACCTGTGTTTTTATGTTGGTCATATTTGTCTAGAACATTATGTTCTTGAAAAAGCAATTTTTAAAAAGTTATGCTAGAAAAACTAAATTTGGGGGGGTTACTAGTGAAAATGCTTTGTATTTCAGTAAATAGACGTTATAGAAATTTGATATCTTCTGCAAAGTTTCAAAATTTGTAAAGTTCTACAACTTTGCTAAAGAAACTATTCATGTATCTTCGCTGTATCAAAAGTTAGATTTTTTATTTTTATGATAGTAGGCCATGATAAAAAAAAATCTCATCAAGATTTCCGTTATATTTTTGTGAACAATTCTTTTGAACATTGTCTTTGGCTAACATCAACCGTTTAAGCACAAATGAATTAAGTTCGTCAAATTGCCTTTTCCGACCACTGTGGAATGGAGTTCCGGCTATCGTACAAGCCACAGGAGCATTTTGAAGAACAAGCACAAGGTCTAGATTGAATTTTCGCCACACCAAGAACTTTGATAAATTGCAATGCGCTTGAAATTATGACAACTTTGGTTCTACTTTTTCGATTCAGATAATAATTGAATTTCTATGAAAACATTCCAAGAAGTATCTATTTTCAATGCAAGCTAAATAACTTTTGTTATTCTTGTAAGTAATTGTTTTCGTTTGTTTAACCAAAACAGATCAAAGTGGTCCAAATCTTACAAAACACAAGCAATAAATATAGCGATATGACTATTTACAAATTAAAAAGTTAGCGATTAGCGATTAGCGAAAGTTCCGCTAATGTGGGTTTAGCGTTTAGCGTTTAGCGATTATCGAGCTAAATTTTCCGGTTAGCGACTTAGCGATTAGCGTCGCTAAATTTTCGGTTAGCGGTGCCCACCACTGGCTATTACTATGTTCAGTTTCTAGTGTTGACTGGCGGAAATGATTCTCCCATTATCGAGCTAGTACCCGTTATCTAGAGTGGTTTTACTTCATTATGGATCGTCACTTTCATTGCTTCTGTTTAGTACCTAAATGCATCATGATTTTTATTTTAGAAATATCATCAGAGACAAATATAATGAACACCTTTCAAAAACATTCTTCAAGCTTCTGTTTTTTCCTACAGTAATTTAGTCTTGCGATTTCAAGCCATAATTATAAAATACCACACTCGAAAGAGGTAATTTTCATTTATCGACGACTCACAGCTAATTGCGCACTAAAGAAAAGAAGTCAAGGTGAATCGCAATAAATCGAATGCAGAGGGAAGCAACCAAAATCAGGAGAAAATGCCCTCGACCAAAGGCCTTCAAAGTTACCAGTTTGAGGAGGATCAGATGATCCGGAATAATCTTGATTTTCCCAACGCTCGAACAGGTGCACGGGGAAGCACCAGATCTCAATTACAAGCAACATTATCAGCGCGATCTCGAACGGGGCGTCACCTCGATGACTGTTGGCCGAGAGGAAACAATCCGAGCTGTTGTTATATAGAAAACATAAAAGCACGTGTCCTATATTCAAGCAACGAAAGGCACATCCTCAACAATGGCTTCGAGTTCATGAATATGAATGTACCGTTTTAACCTCATTCGAGCCCACAGTTGCGTTAATGCCATTAGCCGCTTCTTTCATCTTGAGCACGCATCTTCCGCGTTCTCCCTTTAATCATGTCACAGTCCAACGCAGCAGCGGGAAATTCCAACAAGCACGGAATTTACTTCTACGCGATCGCGAGGATTGTTTGAGGAGCATGTATGTGTGACTAAAGCCTTCGCAAATCTAGTAGTATGTATCATCTAATTATACATTATTTGATTACCTACACATTACGGTGGGAGACTAAGTCATAACATCATCTAAAGCACCAACTAACAGCACGTTTCGCCCTTCTGCTGTCTTAGTAAGCCTCAAAAGTTCAGCCAAACGGGCATTGTCATCATTTAGCATTAGGCCCGCTATTTATGCTGTGGCAATATTATCATACCGAGAGCTTACCATGTTTATACTACAAATAGATATAAATTAACACATTAAATCATCCGTTGGGCAGATAAACAAAATCCAATCAGCACAGCAGAGCGAGCGAGGAGCCGCACAACGACGCATTAATGGGGACGCATGGTGCCACCGTGTAAAGCTGAGCTGTGGAAGAGCACGCATTACGAACGATGGCTCGCGCGGCTGCCGTCCAGCCGTAAGGACGTTGAATTTAGCTAGATCAATTTTGCTCGGATGCCCAGGCGGTATGGTACGATAATGAAATTACATACCTACTGCAAGCAGTATTGTTTATTTGCCTTCTGGTTCGACCGACGCGCTCTTTCGAGGGCGAATTTATCAACATGTTGGTAACGAAATTTTCCAATATAGGAATCCTTCGCTGGTACCTTTTGTACGTTTAGTGCATTTATCACAGGCTGGATGTATTTGATGACTAGAATTTAATTTCGCGTGATAACTCACATGAATAGGAAATGGCCTGGCATAGAAGCCACAAGAAGACTGACAACAGAAACCATCATCACGTACACGTTGTGCTAGCTCAAAAGAGTTCGAGATTTTTATAATCGATGCTTTTTACCGGCTACTAGCACCGTATATACTGGTCAACATCCATTTTGCAATGAGCGCATTCTGAACTTTGGCAAGATTGATTACGGCGAATTACGTGGTTACCTCTCTACTGTTAACTGGGATTGCCTAAATGCTTGTCAGAATGTCAATGATATAGGTAGCTGCCAGTTTCTGTTCGATTGGTTCGCAATAGTTGCAAATGAACGTTCCATCAAAAGGACGGCCTTTTTCGCCTGTCTGGGGTACCCCACTGCTACGTGAACTTAAACGTGAAAGAAAAGCTTGCCAACAAAAGCATCGCGTGCTACGATCTTCTTACAGCAAAATTGGTTTCCAGCGCGCCAGCAAAGTGTATCGAAAGCTGAACTCGGCTTTATACAAAGCTTATGTCATGAAAATGCAGTTTAACCTTCGACGTAACCCGAAAAGTTTCTGGAAATTCGTTAACAGTAAACGAAAAAAATCTACCGTGCCGTGCAACGTGGTCTTGGATGACGTTGAAGCGAGATCTACTGCCGAATCTTGCGAGCTCTTCGCTAAATTTTTTGCATCGGTGTCCGACGAAACTCCTGCCTCTGAACTCGAAGCTCAGTCTGCTGCATCAGACGTTCCTATGGACTGCTTTAATCTGACATCGTTTGTGGTTACTCCTGCAATGGTTTGTTGTGTATAATCTTGACAGCTCTGCACTACACACAGATACTGCGTAAGGTACTCAAGAAAATGAGAAAAATCACAGGAAGGTTGTATGCAAAGCCACGACCGCAAGGTTGAAGTAGAATACTTTTACAAGAAAGATAACCCGGCTGCTTGCGTGTCAGTCATTTTTTCTAGTAAATAAACGTTGACCGTTCATTGGCAGTATTGTAATTTCTTTTTGTTTGATATTTTGAATGAAGTTCATTGAATATTTTTAAATTTTGTGCAAATGAGAAGTTGAAGTGCTGCCGAATTGTAATATGCACATTTAATACGACATCATTAAACAGGAACGGAAAAAAGGCTACGGTTGTGCAGAACGCGAATGCCGGCGCGATGCGATTCGCCTTACCGTGGTGAAATGTACAGCTCTTTCTAAGGCGAAGTAGAGCTATACATTTCAACACATTTCGTCTTGCCGAATCGCATCGCGCCGTTGTTTGCGTTCTGCATGACCGTAGCCAAACACTAAGCGACGCAAACACGTAATAATAGTCAGAGTAAGTATGTAGATGAAGATAATTAACTTTGGATTATAGCGCAAAACGAGAAAATATTAACTCTTCAAATATTCATTTGTGTTCTTCAAATTTCAGTTGTTCGATTAAATATCCGATGAAATGTCTGTTTATTATCTGATGAAGCTCTTATATAGGCCAAATGATGCATTCCCAATTTACTAGGACCGTAACTCTGCCGACCGTGCTTGGGAAAGCGCGGTATAACGACCAATCAGAGGTCGAATTTTGTGTTTTGACAAGGCTTAAGAATTTTCAATAGTACAATAGTTCGAATGATAAAATTGCAATTTCATGCATTTGGTAGGAATCTTAGAAGATTTTCTAATCGATTGCTGCAAAAACGAAGGAAATCCATCGAAAACTAACCGATTTATTAGCATTTGAAATTGGACATATTTCTCACTTTTTTCAGTTTTAGATTTTCATTTCACATCCCTATGTAGCCGAACTTCCTGAGAGAAGTATTCTACTTCAAAAAGCATGGTGTGGTTCAAAATCGGTTGCTAATTACAACCTTTGAGCTGCCCTAACATTGGGGGAATTAAGATACACGGACAACATGCACTGTGGAAGCTATTTCACATTCAGTAAATTAAACGGGTGCGACAAATTTAAATTGCTAGGATGCAACACAGAATGCTTGCTTGCGTTGACAAAAATTATTAACTTTCAATGACTTGTTTATTTGCCTTCAAAAAGGCATTTTGATTTCCGAAACTGGATTTCCTGATGGCAATCATCATGCTGCCCCAACACGGGGGGAATAATGGCTGTCTGGCGACACACGCTGAGAAAAACCGCGCTGCTCCTGAGACGTGGTGACCAACCACAGGGCTAGTGCTGCTGCTGAGGAAGGACGACTGCTGTTGTCGCTGTCTGATGCTACGCTATGCCACAGTTGTGGCCGCTATACGCTGGCCTATCCACAGCCAAGCCACAGTTGTGGCCGCTTCCGCTATCGATGGTACCCACTGCTGCTAAGGGAGGACTGCTGTCGTCGCTGTTCCCCAGTCAGAATTTCATGGAACGCGATTCGGACCATCCGACCCGCTTCTCTCAAAATTCATGCGGGTTGAACGAAATTCGCTCGAAATACACGATCTCTCGCATTGGTGTGTGCGCTGGACGCTCTATTTCTGTTTTTTCGTCTTTCTCTTTTGGCGCCGGGCATATTCTTTCGGTTTTTTTTCTGTCTTTCTCGCATTGGCGCAGACCTTATTCTCACCGATAGCAACGTCGCGCAAACAGATGCACGGTTTATTGTATTGGTGTGTGTGTTGAACTTTCTTTATTCTCATCGATAGCAAACGTAGCGCAGTTTTTATTTTCAATCGAGTTGGTAATAAAAGTTCGATTATTTCGCGCTCGGCAAAAAAAAATAGTTTCGCGTGTGTAAAAAACAACAAGACTGTCGCGGCGGTTTCAAAAGTGTTTAAAGTGTTTGTCCGGCTGCTGGCCAATAGTGCGTGGTTTTTTCGGTGATAAATTTGCTGAAAGGCAGCAATGTGAAAATATTTGTTTTTTGTGAATAAAACCGTAAAACTTAGGTGGTAAAAGGTGAAGTGCGGTGGATATCATCGGTCAGTGCAGTGCAGTTGAAAATCTAGCGGATTAAAAAAAAAAAGATACGAGCTAGATAAAAAATGCTGGTTGGTAACCAGCAAGTGTGTTGTTTGGGTGTTAACTCTTCTGCAACAAGTGCAATTGCACTCGCCAGGTTAGTGTTTTAACCAAAATTAAAATTCAAACCACAACAATAATTTAAATGAAATTTGAATTGGTTTTTTGAGTTGATTTCTTTTTCCCGACTGCTCTCATATGCATGCTGGAAACAGATTGATCAAATTAAAACTTTGCATTCAAGTTTTGTTGTGAATTTTACTATGACACGTTTTCTAGCCACTGATTGTCGTTGTTTAATTTTATTTTGGAACATTTCATAAAAATTATTGGGAAGTTCGATTTTGCATATAATAGGAAGCTGACAATATATATATGTATATATATATATATATATATATATATATATATATATATATATATATATATATATATATATATATATATATATATATATATATATATATATATATATATATATATATATATATATATATATATATATATATATATATATATATATATATATATATATATATATATATATATATATATATATATATATATTTATATATATATATATATATACACTAAAGTCGCTTTTTACGCGGGGGATACGTGCCGCGTAAAAAAAACCGCGAAAATTCCGGAATCCGCGTAAAAAAAAAACATCGTTAATTTTGCATTCCGAGTGAAGGGAAACCGAAATCCGGGCAAAAAAAAATACCGCGTAAATTCCGGAATCCGCGTAAAAAAAACGCGTAAATTCCGGAATCCACGTAAAAAAAAACCCGCGTAAAAAAAATTGTTTTTCTTTTTTAATTTATGCAAAAATTTATTCCACAATCTATCGGTACACCGCTTTTTACGCGGGTTCTTTTTATGCGTTTTTCTGAACGGGATATTTTTACAATAACGCGGATTATTTTTACTCGATTATAAAATTATTTGTACGCGGTATAAAATAGGTTTAGTATAATTATGTCTAATCTAATCTTTTCAATGCGGTACAACCAACCGCGTCAAAAGTGACCCCAGTGTATTTTCAAACCGTAGTCTTATGTCCATTTAGTACAATTTTCAACAAGCAAAAAAAATTTCTTATTGATGCAAGACTGCTGATGGTTACCCAAAGATGCGCGAAAACCTATTTTCCAACACCTATCAGTCTTTTTAAACCTTGGTTATGCCCATTCAAAGAAAATTTCAACAAGCAAAAAAATTTTTTTTTGATGCACGACTGTGAACTGTTACTGAAGGATGCGTGAAAACCCATTTCGCATTACCTATTAGTATTTTCAAACCTTTCTTATGCCCATTAAGAACAATTTTCGCATTGGTTTCATTGGTTTCTACACTTACTACAAACAGTTTTTTGAAGCATTTTATACCCCATAAACAGTTGTTGTAATGCTTATTTTCAATTTCAATACATCTCAAAAAGTCACGTTATATCGAGTTACGTTATATCAAGGTTGCCTTATAGCGAGGTATGACTGTATATACATATATATATATATATATATATATATATATATATATATATATATATATATATATATATATATATATATATATATATATATATATATATATATATATATATATTTTTTTTTTAATTTTTTTTTTATAAATATAAATATAAATATATATATATATATATATATATATATATATATATATATATATATATATATATATATAGATATATATATATATATATATATATATATATATATATATATATATTTATATTTATAAAAAAAAAAATTAAAAAAAAATATATATATATATATATATATATATATATATATATATATATATATATATATATATATTTTTTTTTAATTTTTTTTTTTATAAATATAAATATATATATATATATATATATATATATATATATATATATATATCTATATATATATATATATATATATATATATATATATATATATATATATATATATATATATATATATATATATAGATATATATATATATATATATATATATATATATATATATATATATATATATCTATATATATATATATATATATAGATTATATATATATATATATATATATATATATATATATATATATATATATATATATATATATATATATATATATATATATATATATATATATATATATATATATATATATATATATATATATATATATATATATATATATATATATATATATATATATATATATATATATATATATATATATATATATATATATATATATATATATATATATATATATATATATATATATATATATATATATATATATATATATATATATATATATATATATATATATATATATATATATATATATATATATATATATATATATATATATATATATATATATATATATATATATATATATATATATATATATATATATATATATATATATATATATATATATATATATATATATATATATATATATATATATATATATATATATATATATATATATATATATATATATATATATATATATATATATATATATATATATATATATATATATATATATATATATATATATA